>NC_137615.1:24336579-24464079 GCF_963280865.1 Gymnoscopelus braueri
TCATGGTGGGTGAACCCAAACCACTTGAGGGATCCCATCATAGATACACATAAATGCCTCATGTTAACACGGCTGTCAGCCGTGTTCATTGGAGTTATGCGTTAACATGGCAGTCGTGCATCCTAATGCATGTATGCCCCATGTATGTCTAATGAACAAGTCCAGAAGGTCTCGCAATAAAAAGTAATCAGTGTTTCCCCTACCATTGCCTAGGGGGCAAGGCAACCCCCCCCCCACCCCAAAAGTCAAGAAAGATAAGAACATTTTATTTTAGCACCAAATCACAATCTCTCTAATTAAAGAAACAAAATATGTTTCTTTATTTTATTTATCCATTTTTTGATTCTTCCCAAGACTGTCAAAAAGGAAGTAGTAGTAGTATCTGAAACTATTCCTGAAATAACTATTCAGTATACGGCACATTGTAGAATGGTCAAAATTGTATGTCACAAAGCAGGATAAGAAAGTTAGCTATAATTGGGGAAAATATTATGTATCCTGGCAATACTGACTCAATTCCCCTCCAATCTGCATCTACATTTAATTGTATTTTTCTTAGGTAACTGTCGGTGTGCATGTCACTGACAAATTCTTTAAAAATCCACTGAAAAGATATTGTTTCAATTACACGCATATTATATATTATTGACTATACACTGAGGTCTTGTCTCTACAAGGAAACGAGAGTGATTAAGATAATCTGAAACTTACTTAGGCTATTGTTGATGATCTATGCATGTTAAAAAAATATATATATTTGTTTTTATCAGCAAATCTTTTAGTTACATAAACATCGTTCTTATGAAGAAACGTCATACATTATGAAAATCTGTCGCTTTGCATTCTCACTTCAGCTGCTGGTGAAGTGTTATGTAAATGATTCTAGGTCGAGAGTGGGTATATTTACGGAAATTAATTTTACGGAAATTGTCAATGGTACCTTTGGACCGTTGTCACCTTTGGACGTATACGGCTTTCAGTGCAAGTGGGAAAGTGGCTTAATATGCAGATTGCAGGATGATCCCTACAGATTTTGGTGACCCCGTGGCTTTTCCCCTAAATCATATATTTAAAATGTTCGTTTTTATACCACGGGTGAGAGCATGGGTCTATAAGAATGGCATGGCAGGAATGGCATGCCCGTCTGTTCAAACCACTTTGGTCCAATTGTGTGTAAGGAGCTGAACAGAATCTTTGGGTTGCTATTGGTCCTTTTTGACTCTTAGGCATGTTAGTAATAATAATAATAATATTTTTTTTAAATACAGCATTGAGTCACAATGTGCTGCACAAACATACAGTAGTACAGAATGCACAAGTAAGCATTTAATAAACAGAAACACACAAAACATTTATTTTGTATTACATTTTAAGTATTTATTGATCATTGCACAACACTGAACATTACAAAATACAATGACACTGATGAATAACTACAAATACTATTGTTTGTTTTGACCTATATGATGTTTTGAAAGTTTTTTTTACACATGATCCCTGAGGCCAACTTAGGTGCCTTTTTTAAAATATTGTTTTTACAGCATTTTTGATACATTTCATAGAGAAAAAAGGAGAAACTACAAAAATAGAAGAGAAAGAGGGAATGGGATAATATGACACAACCTGAATGATTGGTATGAAGTACTGTATACTACTTCATATCAACCATTCATACAGTATATGAACAAGCTAACCTCAAGCAGTCTCTTGTTTGAACGAACTTGAACTGTTGTAGGCTGTAGGTTATGAACTTAAATATCTTGCCATATATATACGATAAATGTATTTTGGACACAAAATTGGAAAACCACACAGTCAGCTCCCTACTTCCATTTGGCTTACAAACCCAACACCTAACAGTAAAACGAATGAAATTGAGCCTGTCATTAACCACTTAATAATAGCCCCATATGGTTGAACGTATATGGAGTCCCTCAGGTCTCTATACTAGTGTATTTTCTGTTTTCTGTTATTGTGGGGAAAGCTTTCGCTGAAAATAACCAATCGACAAGCTCACAAACGCGTCACAACCCATTTGCTCACATTTGCTATTTTCTACGAAAGCTTTCCCCACAATAAGGGTAGTGGGGTTTAAGTTGTTAATATTCCATATTTACAATCACCCTTTCCGCCTCTGTTTCTATATCGTCAACAAAGCCCCCTGCCTTACATCCTACAGCCCCCCCCCCCATCCAATCAATCCACATGTCCCTTTTAAAACCGCCTTTGCATGAATATTACACATAGTTTTTGGCGGCTGGGGCGGAAGCACTACTGTTGCTGTAGTATTTGGCGGTTCCCCCTGAGCTACCAGATTTGGGCCTGCTGAAGCAGCAGAGAAGGCCCCCAGCCAGAATTAGCAGAACTCCAGCAGCCCAGCCTATAAAGATGCAGGCTCCCAGTTCCCTCTTCTGGGAGGCAATGGCCAATGGATTGTTGAAGTTACGGATGATGCCGTGGGCGTTCCAGCTGACGGGGATGATGAGCAGGAGGCCGCCCAGTATCAGGCCTATCCCCGCTACCAGGCTGATCTTGGCCTTGGCGTCTTCGTTTTCCACACATGTGGTGAAATCGGCACCGGCGAAGAGAATGAGGATCGTGAGGCCGGTGATCATTAAGCTGATGATGATCATGGCCCGAGCAGCCTGTATCTCAGATGGGAGCACCAGCAGGGAGTCATAGGACTTGCACTGCTGCTGGCCAGTACTCTGACTCACACAGTTCATCCACAGGCCCTCTTGAGTGCTCTGTGGAGTAAGAGAGAATAAGAGAGGGAGAGAGAGATTTTACTTCATCTTAGGATTTTTTGGCTTGGAATTCCGATGTTTTCATGTTTCTTATAGTGACGGTTATGATGATGCATTGACCATATTCATGTGCACCCCCGAGTATGACATGAGAACACAACGGCCAATGTGTGCATATGGTCAATTGTCCTGTTTTGATTACCTGTGCAGTGACAATGTTGGATCCTACAAATGAGGAGACTTTCCATCTTGGAACCGCACAGCATACAATGCCCCCAACGAGACCAATGACCCCAAGGGCCACACAGACGATTTGTACACCAGGAGATCCCATTCTAGGAAGAACAGAGAGAAAAGAAAAGGTTAGAGACACCAGATAATGAATAATGACTTATGATAAATTTACATTAATTCAAGACTAAAGCTATGGTCTATATTGAAATCATGGTTATTTTTCTGTTACAGTACGTCCTACTCGAGGGGTGCGAAACCCCACCAGTTTTTTCCTGCTGTTATAGAATACATTTTGTTTTTGTAACAAGTGACAGTAATGTTATATATATATATATATATATATATATATATATATATATATATATATATATATATATATATATATATATATATATATATATATGTATTACTGTATATACGTTATATATATATACGTATACTGCATTCAAAAGCTGTGCTTGAGTTCAGTCAAAATTATAACTGTGGATTTCATACATTTGTATCTCATTTGTATCTCTTCATTCTTCTCATTTTAACATATCATTAAGCAACTGAGTATGAAGGCACACAGTGTATGTGTAATATTGTAACTGTGTCACACACCGTTTTTTAACTGAACAAACAACTAACCCTAACCCCACACGCACACGTCCAGACAGGCCTCTACAGAATAGTACAACTGTAGCTCTGTGCTATGATTAAAAACAGGGCCTGAGAAACAGCCACAGGGCTTTCCTCAGGTCCTGACAGGCCCTGCCACCACATTCTGCAGTTACTGCTGCTCTGTGCAACACAGCCACGCCTACATGGAAACATGTAGGAGGAGGGGGGGGGGGGGGGGTCCATGCTTCAGCATTTGATATCCCTCCTCTGGTCATTCATTTATATGGCCGGGGGGGGGGGGGGGTTACCCCTGCTTCTGGTCAGACTGAATTAAATACATGCATTTCCTTTTTGGCAAATGTCTGATATTTTATTTTTTGATAATATCACAATCCCCATTAAAACTGTTTTGTATCTATGTTAAGCACATTAATCTCGGCATAACAATTTTGGAGATTTCTCTAAATTATATATTTTCTTTATTTGAAAAGAATAGCAGATCTACAAGCTCACATTCACAACGTATTGGGATGTGAAGAAAATACCGCTGCATACAGATTATCAGAATAGTGCAGGCCTCACCCATCTCAAAACCTTAACATAACTCATCTCATCTCATCTTATCTGTGTACAACTACAGAAAATAGTTGCATGAGCATTTATTTTAAAAAGGCTATGTTTCATTCTTCTGCTGAGAAACCATTCGGTCCTGTGTAAAGGTTTTAGTTTTTTTATCTGTATTAAAATAAAATAAATCTTATAAAACAAAAGTCTTATTACAAAGTGTCACTGAATATCAAATAAATAAATTTCTGAGAATTTGAGGACCAGACAACTTAGTGGGATTTACATTAAATACAATACAAAAACACGCCTATACCTGAAGAAACCGTTCAGGTGAAGTGCATTGTGTGCATCCATGTTGTTCCTAACATCTTTCTTTTTGTCTTTTTATTTTTTGGGACATTAATTTCTGCCCTAATGAATTAGATTTTTGGGCATTTATTGGTGGCTCCCTTTTCTTGTTTGTTCTATAATATTAAACATTGAAATATCACACACACTGACTGGATTACACAGAAAGGGAGAAAGAACATTCAAACTATTCCCCTCAACTTCTGAAATTTCAAACAATTACAGAATATTGCATCTTTTTCAAACCCGCCAAAGGTTTTAGTATGTTAAATTAAATCAAATTGAAATATAAAAGAATGCATACCTTTTGTGTTGTGTCCTCTCGTCTCGATTTGACAGCAGAAAAAAAACAAGTCTATTCTCTTGTTGTGTTAGATGTTTGTTCTGAGTCTGTGTAATATGATGGGGGTATTTGTAGAGGAATGTGGGGTGTAGGGTGGGGTTGGAGGCAGGGAGGTGGGAGGTACCTCAAGACCAGCATGGACTTGTCTGATATCTATCTTTCCCTCTCTTTTTCCAACCCTGAATCAGGTCTCCATTCAATTGAAGACATGAGGAGGTACTCCTCAGACAGTTTTGTGAATGCAAAAAAGTTTTGAAGTATGAGCTTACTTTAGCATGTTTTCTAAATGATTTGGTCCATGATGCCACATGCCCTGTAGAAATCTATCTTGATTTATCAACATTACATTAATGTGTCATTCTGGCTAGAACCCTCCAAGCTAAGGTAAAACCTCCCCAAAAAGCAAAAATAGTTGTGACAACAATGACAATGGTGAGTCACTTGGATCTCTTGGATTGAAATGCTGAACAAATAAGTCATGCCCAGTATTCCACATCTGCATACCATGGCCTCTCCTCTCTGTCGAAACCATGGATGACGTACAGTATGTCAGTAGACGAATTTAGGAGACCGAGACTGAGTGGGCTGAACATTTACGTAATAATGATCTGAGTGTCATGGATTTGTGGATCATAGGATGGAAAGAAAGAGGGATAGGAAAATAATTGTTGTGAAACACAAAGCTGTTACAGATATACAGTAGTAGCCTACATTGTACAGTACACACAGATACACACGCACACACAAAAAATAGTTGAACAAACAACTGTGTGTGTGGGGGGGGGGGGGCACACAGACACACAAACATACGCGCGCACACACATACGCGCGCGCACACACAGACAGACACCCACCCACACCCGGGGCGATTCTAGGATCAGGAGACACACACGCACGCACGCACGCACGCACGCACGCACGCACGCACGCACGCACGCACGCACGCACGCACGCACGCACGCACGCACGCACGCACGCACGCACGCACGCACGCACGCACGCACGCACACACACACACACAGACAGACACACACACACACACACACACACACACACACACACACACACACACACACACACACACACACACACACACACACACACACACACACACACACACACCCCAGAGGATCAGGATCAGACCCTTACTGGGATCAGACCCTTAGGGCGGGCTCAGCCCCTAATGAGAATGTAACATGCATATATACAGTGCCTTGCAAAAGTGCTCAAGCCCCCTGATAAATCACTTACTTCACTGGATAACAATTAATACATGAATAGGCAACACTTTTCTATATGTTTTAATTTACAACAATAATATGATACTTTTAATGAATTACTAAGTCGTGTGAGTTTTTACACCACAAAATAGACAGACACTAAGATTTGTGCGGATATAGTCAGGGTTCCCACACATTTCTACCAGTACAATGACTTTTCCATTTTTCACAACATTTTACCTCATTTCTATTAGGCTACTTTTGGAGAGCATATTTTGCATCCTTTCTACAATGTCCTGAGCTGTTGGGTGCCCTATGAACCTGTCCCAAATCTGGTGCTCTCTCTTGAGCTCTTGAGCTTTTGGCTTTCGAAAGCCATACAATATTAATCACACACTTTCTAGGCATGTTTGCAGAAAAGCAAACTTCTTAAGTTTTTAAACTTTAACATCCCTGACTCAAACTGCATACTGTTACACCAATGTGTATCACATGATTGATTTATATTGCATCCAATTCAATTCAATTCAATTCAATTCAATTCAATTCAATTCAATTCAATTCAATTCAATTCAATTCAATTCAATTCAATTCAATTTGATTAAAGTGTCCAATCACAACAGGTTGTCTCAAGACACTTTACATGTAGAGCAGAGACCCGACAGTCCCACCCTGAGCAGGCAATTTTGCAACAGTGGCAACGAAAAACTCCCCCTTAACTGGAAGAAACGTCAGGCAGACCCTAGGCTCTAGGGTGGGGGCCTTCTGCCTCGACCGTGTCGGGGGGAAAGAAGACAGAGAGAGGGAGAGACAGAGAGAGATACAAGTAGTAACAATAACAAACAGCCCATCCCAACAGCTCAATGACTCCAACGTGCGAGGGTGTCACGTGGCAAAAATAACTGATCGACAACGCATCATGGTCCTATGATTGCGGTGGGTGCAATGTTTTGTTAACTTGTTAGATTTTTCTTTGTTGTCATATGATGTCCGTCATAGTATGGAGTATAAATTTGGCTACACTCACATGTCACGCAGCCAGTGCAGCGCAGCACTACATTTTATTAGTAATAAAAGTTATGCATTTTGTATCATGTAATACATGTTTTGGTATGTGTTTTATTAATTTCATCAATAGTCAAAAATAACTAATCAAACCTTTGCCAAAACCTTATGTTAATTACAAACCCTTTCCAGGACTGGAAAACAGTTTTCAATTTTTTTCCCAATGGAATTGTGTTGGAGGGACTGCAAGCAGATTGGGGACCATATCCATGTTTTCTGGGACTGCCCTAAATTGGAAAGTTACTGGAAGGGAATACGCATGGAAATCCGGGCCATCCTTAATATAGATTTAGAATTGACCCAAAAGTATATATTATTGGAGTGGTTCCGGAGGGGTTGGCACTTTGCAGACAAACAGGAGGTTTATATCCTACATATTCTTTTGTTGATAGCAAAAATAATTATTACTTTATCCTGGCTCCGACCTTTACCACCTACGATCAACCAATGGCATGAGAGGATATTGAAAATGTATACTATGGAAGTACGAGGTGTTCCTAAAAACATTGGCCCCCGTAATAGAGTACTTTAACCTCCCTATATGAAAGTATATGTCTGTGTGTTTTTGTGTAAGGGTATATGCCATGATAACTTTGTGTTATATTTATGTACATTTCGTTTCCAAGTGAATGTCCTGATATTTTATTTAATTTGAATTAATCTGTTTAATATGTCTGCCGAATTGTCCTGTTTGTTTTTCTTTTCTGTTTTGTTTTTTCTTCCTGTGTGTATTTATTTTAGTTTATTTGCTGAAAAACAAATGTATACACTGTGAAATTTCTCTGCAGAAAAGCAAATAAACACCTTTGTTTTTTTTTTCCAGGCCATGAGAACCCTGGCTAGAGAGAGAGAGAGAGAGAGAGAGAGAGAGAGAGAGAGAGAGAGAGAGAGAGAGAGAGAGAGAGAGAGAGAGAGAGAGAGAGAGACCCACCCACCCCAGGGGCAATTCTAGGATCAGACCTTTAGGTGGTCTCTGCCCCTAATGAGAATGTGTCATGCATTGCATACAGTGCCTTGCAGAAGTGTTCAACCCCCCCTGATGAAGCAATAAAGGCAGAAAAGCCCAAAAAAAGCAACACTTTCAATCTGATCATTTACTATTAAATTGGAAAGCAGTTATGTTTGAATTCAGTCAAAGTTATTTAAAACTGTGGATTTCAGGCATTTATATTTCTTCTTTATTTTTTAATGGATCAATAAACATTTGAGTTTGAAGGCAGTGTATGCGTAATCTTGTAACTGTGTCACACAATAGTTTTTAATTGAACAGACAACTAACACCCCCACACACAAAGACACAAACACACACACGCACGCGCGCACACACACACACACACACACACACACACACACACACACACACACACACACACACACACACACACACACACACACACACACACACACACACACACACACACACACACACACGTCTCACACACACACACACACACACACACACACACACACACACACACACACACACACACACACACACACACACACACACACACGCGCACACGCGCACACACGTCCAGCCTCACAGAGGAGTACAAGAGCACCAAAGTCAGGCTGGAGATGATGCTGACAGAATCCCAAGACCCCTGTGTAGCTAAAACTGCTCCCAGTCTCCCACCCTTGCAAGCGGGAGGAAGTGGACTCCAGCTCCAGCTAAACACCAGGCAAAGTCCTACGACTCGAGCAACATACAATGTCCTACCATCACCACAGAACCTCGGCCAATGTTACGGAGAAGACCCTACATGCCCCCTCTGTCCATCTCCAGCAAACTTGAAGCACATTCTAGTCGGCTGCAAGACAAGCTTTACACAAGGCCGCTACACACAATCAGGTATCTGGCAGCCTCACTGGAGAGTAGATGGAGGGTAGTCAACGCCCTGCTTCCACTGTCCTCTCATCCTGCACCTTCAGGAAAGTTATATAACTATTATTGTAGAAAAGAGTCACCTAGTCAGTAACAGCCACCCTCCCCCTGGCGGCCTGGCCTATTCCCATGGCTTGGCTCCACCGCTCTCACCTGCTCTCACTCACTCTCAATCCCTAATCACACCAGTCCTCACTCCTAATTAGAGGCCTGCTATATATACTGCTTGAGTCCCTGTCCCTCCAGTTATTGTTTGTCAGCAGCAGCAGCAACAACTCCTCTGTCCTGGTGTCACGGTCCGCTCCTCGGGCCGTGGACTTTGAGGTTATTATTTAGACTGCCATTGCCCTTATACGGTCATGGACACTTTAGGCCTGTTCTGTAGGCCTGTCACGGTCCGCTCCTCGGGCCGCGCACTCTGACTTTATTATTTAGACCTTCCTGCCCTTATTAGGTCTTGGACTTATTAGGCCTTTGTTCTGTATGTAGTCTTGTTATTCTGTTACTCTGTTGTTGTTGCCCTGCTTTTGTTCTGTACCTTATTTTGTAGTATTGTTTCCTGTTGTGCCTAGTTACTGTTACCTGTCTTGTCTCACCTCCCTGTTGATTAGTCATGTTCTCCTCCTGTGTCCTCTTAGTCCCTCAGCCTATCCCAGTGTTGATTGTCTGTTGTGTTCACCTGTGTCTAGTTAGTCCTTGTCTATATGTATGCCCCTGTGTGTTTGGTCCCTTGTCAGTTCGTCGTCGTATTTTGATGTGGTTAGTTCTTGTCCCATGTGTTTTCCAAGTCTTTATTAATTCTAGTGTATACTGAAGTCCATGCTTCCTTGTGATTTCCCAGTGTGGGTTTGTTGAGAAATAAACCTCCTTGAATAGTCACTGCTTGGCCTGTATCTGTCGTTCCGCATTTGAGTCCTACTCCTCCTGTACCACATCGTGACACCTGGAGTCTCAACAGGCCATGGTTATGCGCGTCATTGAAGTGAGTTCTGTAGACAACCTTTGAATCTTATGTTGCATTATATTACTTTGTGATAAATGTAATTAATGTTAGTTCACCTGCTTGCCTTGAAACCTTAAGAGGGGATTGTGTGTAATGTGCAGTGCACATAATGTACTTTGCAGTAATCAAGGAAATGCAGTAAATTAACTTAGAGAATATTGTGCAATGTGTTTGGTGTTTAGTGCTCTGGTTTATTAGTGGTAGGCCTACCCACTCCTAGTTAGAGTGCTACTCATCATTGTCCTAATTGCTGTTTATTGTTTGTGTTGTTGAGTTGTATAATAATCATGTCTTTCTTTCTTTCATAGTAAAAAAACATAACCGTGAAGCCGCATCACCTCCTTGCTCAATAAATCATGTGTGTGCAATGGAAATAAATGGCTTAAACGGAAATCACTTGTCCAACATTCTTGCCGATGTGCCGTGGCGATGTTAAATAACCTTTGAACCAGAACTCTACCTTACAAGTGGTCCTTCGAGAACCGGATTTGAACATTGCCATGGCTGAAGAGGAGCCAACCGAAGGAGCTCTACCCCCTCGTCGCCCGGTCCGCCTACCTCAGCACCTGGAGGGCTTCGAAGTTGGCTATGAGAACCGAGCTACAAATACATCACGCACACATGAGCACGAGCATGAAGGAGATGAGGAGGAGGAGGAGGAAGAGATTCCTGAGGACTATGAAGGGAAAGATGGTGAACACCATGACGATGGCCGCTCCCTCACAATTCAAAGCAGAGCCCAGTCACCCCCCGCAGCTGATGTCATAGTACCATCAGAAGGCAATCCAGAGCCAAGTCAAGCGGACATCATCAAACATCTCCTCGAGACAGTGAAACGGCAAGGAATAATCTTGCAGCGCCTCATGGAGCAACAGGAAGGCTCCAGACCAGAGGGCAGCTCCCGCCGTTTAACCAGGTTACCTCCACCCCCTCCCCCCCTTCTTCCTTCAGCCCATAACCAACTAGTCCCCTCACACGATCCAGCGCCTTACCAGCCTGTGTCCCCTCATCCTTCAGCCCTTCCTTCCGCCATGCCTCCACATCGTCCAGTTCTTCACCATCAGCCAGTGTCGCCCAATCCTTCATCTTCCCATCCTCTAACGCAATCCCATTCTCCAGTCCATCAGCCTGCGTCTACAGCACCCCCCACTGGTCGATCCAGGCACTTCAGGTCTGTTGAGGCTCCCAAATTCCCCGACTTTACTAAAGAAGATGAGGTGCAATACCGGATGTTGCGAATGGCACTGAACAACTTGCTTGACCCGGAAGAAACAGAAGAATTCAAGTTCCATGTCCTTCTTGACCACCTTAAGGTGGACCAGGCCAGACGCCTGGCCTTGGCACACTCTTATGCCCGCCAGCCATTCACTGAAGCCTTGAGAGCCCTCGATGATCGTTATGGCCGGCCACGTCATTTGGCACTCAAAGAACTTAAAACCATAATGGCTCTCCCCCCTGTACGTTCTGGAGATGGTCATGCCCTTGATGACTTTGCCCTTGACGCGTCCAAGCCCTGGTTGGGCTGTTCAAAACTATGGCTGACGAAGGCGATGCCGAACTCCTCTGTGGCTCCCATGTGGATCGTTTACTGGAGAAACTCCCCTACGAACAGATTAGCCGCTTCAAGCGTAACATGCACAGACTCAAGGTAGATGCCTCATACAACCTTACCCACCTTTCTGAGTGGCTGCAGATGGAGTCCCGTTGCCAACCGAGAAGTGACTGCCCAGGCCCAAACCCCCCTCGATCCCACAGACCACAAGCAACTACCCATTCCACGACCATATTCCATGGAGCTGACAGCAGTGGTGAGCACTTTGAACCTCAAATGCCCCCTGTGTCCCCCTGTGCCTACCGTGACTCCACAAGCCACCATATAAGTCAGTGTGAAGATTTCAAAGTCTTGAACAAGCAGCAAGTCACCGAATGGATCAAGGGAAATAGGAGGTGCTGGCGCTGTGCCCGACCACATCTTGCAGCTAGGTGCACACTGAAGAGAAACTGTAACACCTGCAAAGGGAGACACCTACAGATCCTTTGTGAGATCAACAATACCTCTGATACAAACTCTTACCATGTCAATTCCACAGCCCAGAGCTTCTACCTTGATCGCCCAACTCGCACAGGTCATGTTCTACTGAAACTCATCAAAGTCATACTACGCAATGGCAGCCGCACCCTGGAGACCTTTGCACTGCTGGATGACGGGTCAGAGCGAACCATCCTCCTACAGTCCGCAGTTCAAAGACTCCAGCTGGATGGAGAACCAGAGGACTTAGCCATCCAAACAGTACGGCAAGGGGTGGAGAGGCTGCAGGGGGCTTGTGTCTCCTTTAAGGTTAGCTCGTCCACTAGCTCTAGAGAATTTTCCATCACCCATTCCTTCACTGCAGAACGACTTGCCCTGTCTGAGCACACGCACCCTGTCCGTTCCCTCCAAAGACGACACAAACACCTACGTAGACTGCCACTGTCACCAATGCATAAGGTTACCCCACTACTTCTAATTGGCTCAGATAATGTTCCCCATGATCTCCCCTATTGCCCCAGTTCCATTTGGCCCACCAGGAGCACCAGCAGCAGTTAAGACTCGTCTTGGCTGGACACTACAAGGTCCAACCAGGTACACTGAACCTCACCCTTCTGTTGCCAGGTGCTTCAATATCTCCAATGCCTCTCCATCTATACACGTAGTGCCCCATCGAGAGGAGATCCAGCAGCCGCACCACAGCCCTCAATTCCTTTACCATGCTGACACTTGGCCCCAAGCCCCAGATGACCCTAACCAAGACATGGATAGCCATCAGCTCAAGATCAAGCCTGCCTTCTGTGAAGAAGTTGCCACCATCATGTCTATTCCAGATTTCAGCCAGTGCAAACCTTACCAAACCCTCCTTGATGCTTCAGCCCAGCTGAAACCTTCTCCAGATGCTGACATAACCCCCACTGTAGATGATCATATTCAGCCAGAAATCCCAAGACAGGCACAGGTGGACAGCATTGGAGAAGACCTCACCCATCTCAATACTCAGAGACCCCTACCATTGACCAGTTACTTACGCACCCCTACCCCAGGAGATGTCCCCAGTATCACACACCCTGACCCCGTGAGCCCAAATTTGTTCCTAATGGGGCGGCGGGACCCCTCTCATCCAAGCTCTGAAGTCCTCAGCCACTGGCATTATGTGTGTGTCCACCCAGTTTCCCTGCCTGAAATCCCCAAGGACCCCCAAATCACACTTCCTAGTATGACTCTTAGGAGTTGCAAATCCTTACAGTATTTGGGGGCGGCTGTAGAAAAGAGTCACCGGTCCTAGTCAGTAACAGCAACCCTCCCCCTGGCCTATTCCCATGGCTTGGCTCCACCCCTCTCACCTGCTCTCACTCACTCTCAATCCCTAATCACACCTGTCCTCACTCCTAATTAGAGGCCTGCTATATTAGTCAGGGAAATATGTGAAAAAGTTGTTCACTTCTGGCAGAAAGTGTGAGATTTTGCATCTTGAGGTATTTTTGTGTGCTGAATTAAAAAATTGCCGAATCCTAGAGTTCGGACCAAAGGGTTTGCCGCCATCTTGAATTCCAACATGGCCGCTATAACAAAACTTAAGATGTTTGTTAGTTCTGAATCCCATAGACATTTTTTTATTTTGGTATTGTCATATTATATTCAGGGTTTGCCATCACTCCTTCCAACATTTATTTGTATACTTCTCATTAGACTGCCCCAACGCTCCTGATTTCGTGTATAGAGGGGCGGGTGTATAGAGCCGGCGAGAGACTGCGCCTGATCCCATTGGTTCACCGATCTGTCCGTCAACCCCCGCCCCGTTAACGTAACATTACGAGCGACGCCCACTGCACTCTGGTTGGTTGGGAAGTGAAACACTTCCTCATACCGAGTACACTGATGGGCTGGGCCAGGCTTTTATTTTTTAGCAAAACTAAACAATAAAAGCCTGGAGATCGAGGCTAACTTCTCATTAACTTGATTATTTAATCGTTCCTACTCTGTTCTTCTTGGAAGCATTGTCATGAACAGAAACAGTTGAGTCAAGTATAAGTTGAGTAGCAGCCTATACTCTCTGCAGTAGTATGACGTCTTGGGCCTCTGACATACAGATGATTCCTGTGGAGCCTAGCTCCCTCACAACAGCTGTTGACACACCAAACTAGGCAGAGTGTAATCTCTCAAGAACAGATTCTGCTCTGCGTTTGAATCTGTCGGGGGGGTTCGTCATATCGCGTACGCACTAGCCTACAAGTGGGCGTGCCTTCAGATCAGGAAGCAGGCCGTGCTTTACCCAATCAAATGTAGTGGGCGGGATTCACTTGTCCGTCGATCCTTCCCCACTCGAAACAAACCGAAACTAATTTAACAATAGCGTCCACGGAGCAGACAAAACCACGGAAAGATATTCACATTTTAACTTGCTCTTTCATCATAGAAACAAGTGGGCTTATAACCAAAACCATCCATGTTCTCTGGGAGAAGTGGTGTTAGTGTTCCGTGTAGAAATATTGTTAGTGGGAATGAAAACATAGTCGCACCACCGGAAGTGATGCGCTGAAGGCAGACCAAAACCCCGGTTTCCTTGCGCACGGGTGCTACGTCAACTTCCTCCCAGAGCCAACTGAGATAGTCAAAAACAGCAGAGGGCGCTGTTTTTCCTTTTCATTTGGTGATGGGTTCCCAGATTGGGCAGAGTGTAACCCATTTTGTTCAGGAGCCTATATATGGGGACTGACCATCAACAGCTGATTTCACATGAATCTATTCTATTTGTAAAGTGCCGATTATCGGTGTGCTGAGAGGGTTGACCAGTTGGTTGTGTGGACTTCTGCAAGAAGGTATAAAGGAGCTAGGACACACTTGTGAAGGGAGAACCTGGGCAGCAGGCATGCTGCTGCTCTGTACGTTGATGATGACTACAAATAAAGAACGGATTGATCCCTAAGACATGGGTTTCCTGCGTGCATCTTCCTGATCTCTGTAACATCTAAAAACATCCATTACACTGGACGAGTGGGCACCTGAATTAGGATTTGTGTTTTTTAACTTTACATAGCATGCTGCTTTGTTCAATCAGAAACACTCTCTTCCTTAGTAGATAAAGAACCATTTATTGCCACAAATGGAATACAGTTAAGCTTGGCGTTAAAGCTCCGCTCTTGGGAGAATATTCACTGAATTTTGTCGAAGCAGCCTGCTAAGCATATATTCAGAGAATGCTTAAGCAAATCCCCATAGGGATACAATGTCAACAATAGCAGTACATTGACATATTAGTTAGAATTAGCAGATATGCATGATACACAAGTATTTCAGCCTACATGTATATGCAAGACTCTAAAAAAGCAGATATACATGATAACCACAAGTATTTGAGCCTAAGCCAGACTCTAATCAAAAGGTGGAGGCTGGGGTGGAGGAGGAGCTAGCAAAATGCATTGGTTCAGCAACCAAGAAAGACCTAGAGAATAGAAGCCGTATTTAAAGGATCCTCTTTGCTCATGCGCGAGCTGTGATTGGATAATGAGTGTGTGACGTAATGACCACTGAGCTGTGAATAGGAAACAGAATGCTGATGTTCACATCAGCTGACTGACCGCTGGTTACAGCTTTGGCGTGCACGACTTCCGTGTCCTGCATGAACTAACGCTATGCTTCATTTGTCAGTTGGTAAGTGATATTTAACCCACTGTTCTTTAAACCCCCAAACACGACACAACAACGCGGTCAAAAGTACATTATAACAGAGTTTCCAAGTACAATATAAGAGTGTATTTGCCTAAATAGAAGTACTGTTATCATTTTATTGTGTACTGTTTAGCTATGTGAATTTTTTCTCCCCTCTATTTTTTAACTGTAGGCTACTATTTATCTCCATTTCCCCCCTCATTTTATAGTGTACTGTTCTATTTTAAGTTCTTTTGTACAGGCCAACAAATAACCTCTCTATTTCATCCATATAATCATTTGATACTTCTGCCGCTGCGTGTGAGAGATGATAGAAGACTTTCCCCAAACTTTTCCCCATGTCCAAATGCCAACCACAGTTCACAACCATTCATGACACTTGCCATTGCGTTGTGATAGCCAACACAACCACATCTGTGTCCGTTGCATGAATGTCGACACTTCTGTACCCCCGCTGGTATGCGTGCCAGGCATGTATTCGTGAATCAGCCTCTTCATGTGTACATGGTTGAAGTTGAAAAACATCTTCTTCATGGGTTGTGAGAAGTGTTTTCCCATCTGGAACAAGTACAACCGTTGTTTCCAGAGCAGCTGCGAGCAAGCCGAATAATGTCTTTTTGTTGGAATCTACACGAAGGAAGCTGCTCCAGTTTCGTGGCACGGATGTCTGTTCAGTCACATGGAGTGGTATGCCAGTGCCACAACCAAGCCTGGTTCCTTCCTCGAGACTGTCCGTTCTGTCCCACACCACATCAATACGCATCACAGTCTCCTCGTTTCAACTTTCGTGCACTGTACGAAAGGAACTGTTTCTGTACATAGTCACCGAATGTACTGACTGACCACTTGTATGTACTTACACTTCTTAGGCTCTAACTGATGGACTAAGGCAGCACCATCAAAAATACAAACTACTCTTTTGGGGGTATCACCAGGACGTGGTGCTAAAGTTTCCAAACAGGGCAAGAGATCAGCTTTACTGATTGGTGGGCGCATTGTATTGATACCTTCAGCCAATGCCGGTGGCCACGCATGGCACTCGTGTTCAAAGAATGTGTCAAGATCACCATCTCTAACTTGGCAAGCAATGTACATTAGTGAAAACAGCTGCACGTCACTTTTCATACTTGTTATCTTCACCTGAGACGTTGATGATGTTTTCCTCAGCTTTGATTTGAACAGAGGAAGATTGTTCTTTGCAATGTTATCATAGAAATTGATAGAAGGATCGATCCTTGATTCACTTCTCCACAAAGCCATCAAATTCTGTTTTGCCAATGTCCTCCACAGATCGCACTGTGGCTACCACCTCATCAGGCATGATGACATTGGTGTCAAGCACATACAAGTCGTTACTGACTGTCTTCTGAGAATAGATTCCCCAGCTTTTCGAACGTACTGATTGCATTATTGAGATCTGATGCAAAGGCTTTCTGGATACTACTGGATGTTTTTGAAGAATGAGTTTTCACTGTTGCTACAAAAATATTAAATGCATGTGAACCCATTGTAATATGATCTCATGTGAAAGAATACCCCTGAAAACATAGGTAGAGACACCAACAGCATGCATGAGGCTCAGATGAAGCACTTTGGAGAAACACTGGTTTCAATCAAATTTACTATAAAAAGAGACCCTAATCTACTAAATTAATCTACAGAAACCAACATTTTCAAAGTATTGCTGCTTTACAATTTGGATTGCATCAAAACAAACTTGTTTCACATTCAAAAGTGATGAGGTGTCAAAGATTGGAATACAAAACCTAATTGAACCAAAAACGTTGGCGGCCATCTTTAATTCTCATTTTACGACCAGATCCCAGGGAAAAGTGCTTGGATCCGGCAAAATTTGAAATCAGCATACTTCAAAGATTCCATGTGCAAATTTTCATACTTTCTGCCGGAAGTGAACAACTGAGCCTATTTTTGTTACATATTTCCCTGACTATATATACTGCTTGAGTGCCTGTCCCTCCAGTTATTGTTTGTCAGCAGCAGCAGCAACAACTCCTCTGTCCTGGAGTCTCAACAGGCCATGGTTATGCGTCATTGAAGTGAGTTCTGTAGACAACCTTTGAATCTTATGTTGCATTATATTACTTTGTGATAAATGTAATTAATGTTAGTTCACCTGCTTGCCTTGAAACTTTAAGAGGGGATTGTGTGTAATGTGCAGTGCACATAATGTACTTTGCAGTAATCAAGGAAATGCAGTAAATTAACGTAGAGAATATTGTGCAATGTGTTTGGTGTTTAGTGCTCTGGTTTATTAGTGATAGGCCTACCCACTCCTAGTTAGAGTGCTACTCATCATTGTCCTAATTGCTGTTTATTGTTTGTGTTGTTGAGTTGTATAATAATTATGTCTTTCTTTCTTTCATAGTAAAAAACCATAACCGTGAAGCCGCATCACCTCCTTGCTCAATAAATCATGTGTGTGCAATGGAAATAAATGGCTTAAACGGAAATCACTTGTCCAACATTCTTGCCGATGTGCCGTGGCGATGTTAAATAACCTTTGAACCAGAACTCTACCTTACAATTATGATCTGCCTACCTGTGTCTACTTTCTCATCTACTCTCTCTCTCTCTCTCTCTCTCTCTCTCTCTCTCTCTCTCTCTCTCTCTCTCTCTCTCTCTCTGTCTCTCTGTCTTCTCTCCCTCTTTGTGCTGGCAACCAAATATTTATACCAGCATATTTATAATTTCAATTCATAATACTCGGTTGTTGTGGGGGTAACCGGAACAGTGGGCCCTTGAGCACAGTTTGTTTTTTATTATTTATTTAATTTTATATCATTCATTTGACTGCATAATACATTTAATGCCCAATATTTCAACAAATGCTACAAATTGATAACCTGACGCTTCCAGATCCAAGAAGCTTGCTCACACAGCTGTCTTGAGAAACGTAGGTACTCAATACCGCCCCCATCTGGCAGGTTAACAAATTGAAGAAGTAAAAAAGGGAAAAACAGCCAATTTAATGTTCAGTTTAAACAGAATGGGCAAGGCATTCAGGTGTCTCAAAACAGGGTTTGTTCCAATGCTGGCAATATTACTGTCTGTAATATACCACAAAACTATTAATTTTATCATGGTAAAGCTTATCCCCACAATATATTGTTTTAGCCACAGTAACAATGACAAATTTGACCCAGATTTATGAACATTCAACAATTGTATTTGCTAATCAACTTTGTTTTAGAACTACTACTACTACTTTTCCTTTGTTTTGTTTTTTACTGGCAGCCTACGAACCTTAAAACTTAAAAGTGTATTTCGCCAACTACTGTACCGAAGACCGGAGTTGTAACATCATATTAAACCAAGCCCCCAGAACCACGGTAGAACGGTGAAGATGCCGTCGCCTGGTGGTCAAATATAAAATTGCAATACTTCCACATTAAAAACGCTACTGCGCATGCCTCTATCGTCTGAAACGCTAGTGCGCTTGCTCTATTGGATCCAATATTGGAGCCAATTCTGAGAAGGTTTTGAATAAATTCCAGGAAGTAGGGGTACTTCCGGGTGCTTCACAAGGGGTGCTTCATGCGCTTGTGAGCAACTTTCATTGACATTAATTGGTGGGGCTGGCCCAGTCCGCTCTCTAGATATATTATAACTCTACTATGTATTAAAAAACCCATAGACGATTAAACCTGTTTCATTGTGCAATTCCAACTTTGAACACTTGATGTCACTCTTTGGGGATCTCTTCCTGTGACGTCTTCGTTGCCATTGTAGTGTTGCCATGTCCGCTTATTATAAGCAACGTTGTGCTTATTTTTCTGTAAAGTTGCTTGAAAATATTAGTTGCGGGTTGCGTTTTTTCCCCACATGCACGCATTGTGAGCTTGTAGATCAGTTATTTTGTTAAAGGGCGAAGGGCTCGCTTCTTTGGGGCTTCTTTTCATAGACCTGGTTGCTTGTTTCTCTCGCAAAATCTGGCAAGCAACACCAATTGCCAAGTGCCATTGATGCTATGCATTGATGTCATCGTGAACGACCGGAGGCGGAGCAGAACTACTGTAAAGACCGACGCATTGCGTATCCAATCCGGTGCCAGAGTTGGGGTTTTAAAATTGTACAGTGAGCCAATCAGGACGTAGTAAATCTAAAGAACTGGCCGTGAGTCAACCTCTTTTCAAGAGTGTGAAAAACACAGCCCTTGCCCCTTTTAAAGTTCCGTTCCGTGCTGCTGGGGGAAGATAAGGGGCCTGACCTACGGAGGGAAACGGATTACATTGAAATTAGAAACAAAAACCCAAAACACCCTCAGCATCGTTAATATACACCGGGAAGCATCGTTGTTCAGTCGAAGGACAAGGTCTGGTGGTGTTAAATGTGGCTATATATTTTTTTCTAATAACGCTGGCTAACTTGCTATGCTAGTTTAGCCTGGTGTTGCTAACCCAGTTGCTAGTTAGCTTAGCTTCCACTGTCGCTCATTGATTGCTCCAGTCAGCTAACATAGCTCTACTGTGAGATGTAACTCACTAAGCTATACGGTATGCTGTGAATAACCGACTGTGTCCGTCTTTGTTCCGCTTCTGTTCTTACAATCGAAGGTGCTGCATGACATAAAGGTGCTGACTGACTGAGAACGTCAAAAAAAATAAAGAAAATGGCGGAGCCGGACAAATTAAACATCGACTCCATAATTCAGCGTCTCTTGGAAGGTGAGAAGGACTCGCGTTTTAAACGCTCCCTGTTCAAAGCTATGTAAATAATCTATCTGCCGATCTTCATGGTGGTTTGGTGTGTGTTTCCTATTTCCTGGAGCATTTGGTAAGTCAACGCTAGTCAGCTGAGTTGCATAGTGCTAGCTAGTGGTGGAAAAAGTACTCACATTTTTTACTTAAGTAAAAGTATAAATACTATGTAGAAATACTTTGTTAAGTAATGGTTTGGTATTCACAATTTACATACAAAAGTAATGGCATCAACATGCACTTAAAGTACCAAAAGTAAAAGTACTCAGGAAGGTCCCATTTCACATGTTTTCCAAATGTATATAGAAATTTGAAAATAGCCGACGTATATAGGGCTGAAGTGGTTAATGTATGTTTTGTAATAATAATCAAAATCTACAAAGTAACTAGTAATTAAAGTTTTCAAATAATTGTAGTTGAGTATAAGTATAATATTTGCCTCTGAGATGTAGTGGCGTAGAAGTAAAAGTATTGAAAATTTTAAATACTCCAGTAAAGTAAAAAAAAATGTACTTAGTTACTTTCCATCATTGGTGCTAGCCAAGCTCACTCACTTTGGACGAGCGTTATCGTTAGTTCTTGAGATGCGGACAAAAATGGCTCAAGTTTGTGATACTACTTTGGGGGAATCCATTTCGCTGTTAGGTAGATCTTAATTGATGCTATGCATTTGTTTGAGATGCTGAGAAATGTCCACAGAGTACACGCAGTGGAGTAGCATGTGTTGGCCTTACACCCCCTTGTTGTAGATGGAATACCAGTTTAACTCTACTTCACTCCCAGCCTGCTGCTTTCTAAGACCATGGCCTGCAATGATACAGAACGGTGCAATTATGCAATCCATTTTTTACACTCATACTTGATCATCTCAACTAATACAAAGGGCTTGTTTGATATCAGATGTAGCAGCATGGGTTTAAGTTAATGTTGGTTCAGTGTCTGTTTTTATATATATATATATATATATATATATATATATATAATTAAACAATTACACTGTTTTCTACAGCCATAGCTCTCCAATTCCAATTATATACCCCATTTGTGGCCCTTTATGACAAATGTGAATAGTTACATGGGCATTATACAATTTATTATTGTAGCAAGTAAGTAGCCTTGAGATCCAATGATTCCCAAGCCATGAGGTTAATGGGCAAAGGATGGTTTATCTGGCTGACTGTTTGGTTTTGTTGACTGAATCGTTTGTGTTACCTATTCCTCCACTCTAGATTTATGAAGCAAAACACAGTCATATTTGAGTTAACATGCTGTGTTACTAGTGGGAAAAGCAGATTACTTAAGTAAGCATCAGTGTAATTTAGAAATGGCAAAACACATTTATGTTAATCATTCAGAGGCAAAAATGTGCAAGAATGCCTTTTTATGAATCATAATTTAGATTGACATTGAAAGATGGTCAGCAGGATTAGCTTTAACATTCCCAATCAGATCATTCTTAAGTATATATATTAAGTATAATGTCAAATGTCTCTGTATATGAGCACAGCGGGCAGTTTAGACATGTATTCATCATGGTTGTACTTAGCGTCTCAAAATACTGGTCTTTTCAAACTTAAGGTCCACATGATGGTGGTTGTATAATAGGGAGGGAGCCCTTAGGTTATCACAGAAGCATAAATGACTCAACGGTATAGTTCATATAAAGATCACAGGAACAAGGTTGTGAACTCCAAACACTGTAGACTTGGTTTATTATCCTGTCCTTGCAGGGCAGGTCCATAGAACACTGGCACTGCATCCATTCTCGTCTGACTGGTTACCATAGGAATGAATGTATGTTTACCTGTGATTCATAAGAACATTACTAACTCGGATGGACTTTGTCTCTTTGGCAATTATGTTTTATATTTATTACATCTGTATTGCCTGCGGTCATTCACATGGAAAGTTAGGTTGCGGTTGCTTGTGCGTTCCTTTTTAAGTGTGTGTGTGGCAGGGTATCTTAAATTTGGCTTATACCTTGTATTTGTTTACATTCCTAAATATAGACCGTATTAGTTCAAGTTGTGCTGGTGTAAGTGATTTAGATTTTTCACAAATGTGTGTGCAGCTTGAACCTCCTGGGAGTTTGACTTTGACTGTGGGCCCCAGCAGCTGCAGGACTGTGTTTTGTACACAGATTTACTTGGGCCGTGATAAGGTTGTCTGCCAAACTCAGGAGAAAACAAACGGGCTCGATAATGGCAGTATTTATATCCTATTATGTAACCTAGCTGACTTTTTTTTTTTTTTTTTTTTACCAGTTTCAGATTGTGGCTTCAGTGGTCGGCAATCGGCATATCTCACTACAGATGTAATGTTCATATTTTATTATCAATTCAACCTGTCCACTTCTGAGAAAACATTTATTGAGAGAGGAATAACTGTCAACTACATATGTTATATCAAAATACTTGAGTTCATTATCGCCTTCAGACTTTACAACAGCTCAGCAAACCCACCTGCCTGTGTTTGCAGATCAAAACCAATTAAATGTGTTTGGATAGTGAGAGGTTTCAATTGGATTAGCTACTAGGAGGTCTCTGTGAACCCTGGGGGGCTCTTGCCAGTAGTATGTCTGAGGAGCATGACATCACATAATCCTGCCCACCACGGCACCCAGCATGGGGCAGGGAGATGGGCACCAAACAAACTGTTGATTCTGCTGCTCCCTACTCCCCTCCAATGGCTTTGCTATTGTGCTGGCCCAACTTTTTCTTTTCTAGCCCGTGCTCAACGCAGCGTAAAGCCTTTTGTCTGTGGCCCCCAGCCTCTCTCCCACACCCCAATCTAAGCTCACGGTTGCCCATCGGCTATGTGGCTAACTTTGGAATAAGCTCTGTGATGGCTTAGCTGGTCATAATCCAGGTTTAAAGTGACGAGCACCGCTACAGTATTTATACCTACTTTTCACTGTTACGGACAATGTTTGGAGTTCGTGCCTTGAGATGGAGGCTGCTGTGTTTTCTTCACACCCATTGGTGGTTTCTACTTAACATTAATCCTTAACAAATGTGTATAGATTAAATTCCAAATTTTTACTTGCTCTTCTAATCATCCATTTTAGCATCCCACTTGGTTATGCTTGCTTGGCATTTTCAAGCTGTTAGCTTGTGGCTGTGTATTTCAGTGTTGAATAGTTAACAACTGTTCAATCAATCACACCCATATGTTTATTATAAAGCTTCGCTTGCAGCCAGCATGGTAATAAATGTCACCGAAAAAATGTGATACTATTCCTTTGCCAACATACATGAAGTAATATGTGCACTTATGTAATCCCCCCGTACAGCTTCTGTTCTGTGCTGCTCATGCATCTTGTTGAACATGTAGGAAAGATATGATTGGTTCTGTAATGGTACAAACAACCAAGGTTCCAAATTCCATCAATTCTTGCACAAGCCACCTACATTCAGGGGCGTCATTTGGGGTCCCAGGGGATGGCAATTGCCACCCCCTAGAGTTTTTAAGCTCAAGTTAATTTATTTTTGTGTATATACTCCATTATTCTTTCCCCCAGTTTAGCTTTTTGCGGATTAATCATATTTTAGATCTTTGTTGTTCAATGAAAAACATCTACGTACATGTGCAAGTGAAGCACATGTTGCAGACACGTTTACCATACTTAATCACTTTCAACCTGGTGTCCCTATTTTGGGCTTACCGGCAGCGGTAAGTGTTGGAAAGCGTCTGTTGTTGAGAATCTGCTGTTGAATGGCCACCCTGCAGTGTAGTGGTTGATTATCTTATCATTTCTTAAATGATTTAAGCATGCACGTGTGTGTTGTTGAAAAACACCAAGCCATTGGCTATTTTTAGCACTATAGTAGCCATATGTCTGTGTTGGCTGCATTCAGCAACTTTTTTTTCACACCTTCCAACCGACTGATCCCCCGACTTCATTCGACTGCCAGTCTGTAGTAATCTGTAGTAGTCTATTTGGTGGGGAGCCACCTTTTTAAATGGGGAAAAATTGCCTATCTACAAGCTCACAATACCGGTACTTAAATCGGCTATTATTTCGCCATTTTGAAATGGGACTCAAGTGGTCCCTTTTTTTGCCACCTCCTATTTTTTTGTTAAATGACGCTTCTGCCTACATTGCACAGCTAGCCATCAAAATGTCCAAAACAATACATCTAAAATCTAATCTATGCTGCAACATACTTACTTGCCTCAAGCAATGATGTTGAACATTATCCGTCCTGTGTTTCTGATGCAAAATAATCTGAAAGGACACAGTAAACTCACAATCGATGCATCCAGGGGATGCATGCTATTTTTACCCTGATAACGCTACATTGTGAACAACAAATCCGTGTTGAAATCATATTAAAACAGCCACTCGGTGCCAGCATTTCATCTGTGTGTAGTCTATGTTGAGTGCGTGGCTGCGTGCAGTCACGTCAGTCTCTCGTTCATCTAAACAAGCTGAAACACATTCTACGTTCAAATCATGCCCGAAAAACAGTGCCGCGTTGCCAACGATTCAAACTGAATTATTTGTATCCATCCGGATTGAATGCACCTTAAAATGACTCGGTACGAGACAAACTGCAAAACATGTGGGATGTGGACAGACGACTATAAACTATTGTAGAGTTTAACCACTGAAACCCTATATACTTAGTTGACCAGTCCCCATGGCTCTATACTGTCTAGGTCGGCACCTTTTTTTTCTGTACCTATCATTACGCATTGCGAGCTTGTAGATCCAATATTTTCACAAAGTTTGCCCCAGAATAGGGAGACTGGGGTTCATGTGGCTAACTGACTTGACAATAGAAAACTAAACTTTCAAGAGTTTGTGACTTTGACAGGTGGAAAACAGAGTGACCCATTATTTTAGCTACATTATATGCATCACTTTCTATGCAAAAATTAACCAAAAAGTCAATGCATTCAAATATAAATTTCTGTGCTCTTGACAGCCCTAGCCTACATTTCTTTTACATATAATTATTTTTGGATTTGGGATTTTTTTTTGTTTAATTTTCAGATTTTTGTTTTGTTTTACAACAAGAAATTTCAACTGCACAATCATTTTTGTCAACAAAATGTTTTGGGTACCCACTTAATTTCCCTGGGACCCACTCGAGAGATCACCAGTGAGTCCAACGGCTCATTGAAAATGGTTCAACATCATTGCTTAATTTTGCCTTGTAAATGACAAAGTGTCATTACTCAAAAATGCTACTATTCGGCCTGGGGCACCTAGGCTACAATGTAGCCTGACAGCGCGTTGCCGGTTCGAATCCCGATCCCGACGGCGTTTGCTGTGTCACTCCCCATTTCCTGTCAACCCACTGTACTATCAATAAAGGCATAAAAATATTTTCTATTGGAAGAAAAGAAAAACTTGTCATAAAGTCATGCTACGTATGGAAATGCAGTGTTTTCCCCATAATCTTTTAAGCCCTGGTGGTATGAAGTATGTAAGCTAACATTAACTAGCTAGTAGTAATCCCAACTAGAAAAGCGTGCTCCTTGGCACTGGAGCAACTTGGACGATTTTAGCCTTTTTTTAAATATTTAGGTTAAAAGAACAGAACGACAACGTTTCGATTTAAGGTTACATCTTCATCAGGTCATAAAGAAATACAGGCTACAGGTGATTTTTAAACGGGTGAGAGGCAGGGGCATGCCATTCAATTAGCCAATGTCCAGAGGCCAACAGTAGTGAGATGTGCACCTTACTACATGTGAGATACACCCGGTAACAGCTTAACTATGGTAATGTTAAATTCATCGAAAACACACGTTCTTGGTTCCACGTTCTTGGTTCGGCTGACTGATATTGTTATTCTTTTCCTGTGAATTTGCGTTTATAAAGCCTAAAAGGCAAACAGAAATCTTATTTTGATTTATGTTCCAATGTGCAATCCCAAAAACACAATTAAATCGTTAATCACTATTATTTGTATGACTATTAATTGTCAAGTAAAATGTCATGATTGTGACAGCCCTAATTGTGGAGACATTAATCGTTAACAATCTAATATATAATCATATTGCACACCCCTACAATGGGTAGACTGTACGATTATTCAGAAATATGAGGGGGACGAATTCATTTATTTTCTGTCAACTCAGTAAAGGGTTCCTTTTTCAGTTCCTTTTTAAATGGAGGCAAAACAACTATCTCTGGAATGTCAATGCCACTACAACACAAACACACACACTTGAAAGGTTGTGTTTCATACACACCAGGTGATTGCCTTACATACTCTATATGGAATTATCAGCAGCCAGCTGTATTGCAGTCTACTTCTGTCATTTCCTGCTCTTCATAAAGTTCTCATTTCACTTTCCCACAATTATCTACTAGACAAAAACTAAATGGGCTGCTTGTCAAAATCCTTGCCTGCCTGCATGCATGGATGGTTTCCTTTTGATAGCTGAAACTGTGTGAAAAACCAGTGAGTTGACAAACCTGCTACATTCCACTGCTCTTATCTGGTAACAGCAATGGAGCTACTGACGTAACAGCAGCTGAGCTTAGTTTTGACTATTTTCTTAATTGGTTATACTGGAAGTAGTTTTTCATGGTCTTGTGAATTTTGTTTTTATTTGATTAAACTGTGATAATGCACCTCAGCTCATGGCATTTCAACTCGGCTTCTTTTGTAAAGATGCTCCTCTTTGATATTGCATTTGATATTCAAATGCTTACTGGCTTCTTTCAAATTGTGCGCCATGCTCCTTTTGCAGGCTCTTTGCTGTATAGTTGCATCAGCAAAACCAATCGAGTGGGGTTGGCGGCTGTGTGAGGTTCTCTTAGCCTGGGTTTGATCAGCTTCAGAAGCAGCCAGCCCTTGCACTCATTTCAAGCTAACCAAATCAGACTAGTTGCGTCTGACTTTCTGAGACCACATTATCTAACTCGCACCTGCATGCACACTGCAAGTTCATCATGTCACTTTGTGGTTGAAAAGTGCTACACATCTAGGTAACTCATTGCGGTCCCTTTTGTTTACTTCAGATTCTAAGTGTGTGTGACAGTGTTCGGACTGAGCATGGGTTTGTCACTTCTAATCACTGCTCTGTCTCTTTGTCCTGCTTCCAGTTAAGGGTTCTCGGCCAGGGAAGAATGTCCAGCTATCAGAGAATGAGATCCGTGGCCTTTGCCTCAAGTCTCGTGAAATCTTCCTCAGCCAGCCGATCCTGCTTGAACTAGAGGCTCCTCTTAAAATCTGTGGTGAGTTATAATGAACTGGGGTCAATGACAATTGAAAATGACAAGAGAGCCACCAGGATGTGCTACATTTCACTGGCCTAGAGTTGAATCTGCAGCCTTCATTCCCATTGCCCTACCTGTCACCCAGACTGCATTCCTACTCTCTGTCTCAGAGTAAGAATGCCAGGAGTAGAATGTGTTGCCCTTTACAAATCGGCGCAATAAACTTGAAATGAGAACCTAGCCAGAGCTTCAAGTTTGGCAACATACAGTATTTTCACTGTAATTGACTGATCTCTGTTTATGGTCTGGTAGCCTGTTTGCCCTAACCACTACTATACTATCCATGTTGTTGTCAAGACATGGTGTTCAAATTTTACTTCTCTGCTGCCCCCTACAGGTGATGTCCATGGCCAGTACTATGATCTCCTGCGATTGTTTGAATACGGAGGCTTCCCTCCAGAAAGCAATTACCTGTTCTTGGGTGACTATGTGGACAGGGGGAAGCAGTCCCTGGAGACAATCTGCCTGCTGCTTGCCTACAAAGTCAAATATCCAGAGAACTTCTTTCTGCTGCGTGGCAACCACGAATGCGCCTCTATAAACCGTATCTATGGCTTTTATGATGAGTGTAAGTGCAACAGAAACCCTTAGACCAACATGCTTTCCCGTTTATGGTGTCATGCCATAATTGTCGCGCCCAGTACTCATCTTCTCCCCACCTTTTTTTATTAGGCAAGCGACGGTATAACATCAAGCTGTGGAAGACCTTCACAGACTGCTTCAATTGTTTACCTGTGGCTGCCATTGTAGATGAGAAGATCTTCTGCTGCCATGGAGGTAGGCCTGGACAGTGTACATATTTATAGATAAGACTTTGATTTACTTTTTACCACAAGTAGGGTCTTATGTTGTTTTTTTGCCTTCACTGTAGTTTTTAAACTCTGTAGCACTTTGAGATTTGGAAAAAATTAAAGTGCGTTACAAATACAATTTATTTCATTAAAACATTTTATGGTTCTAAAATTATATTCTCAGAATTAGTAAGTTGATTGTGTCATGTCCACATCTTCCTTACAGGCCTCTCACCTGATCTCCAGTCTATGGAGCAGGTACGCAGGGTGATGCGCCCCACAGACGTGCCTGACCAGGGCTTGTTGTGTGACCTGCTGTGGGCTGACCCCGACAAAGATGTCCTGGGCTGGGGAGAGAATGACCGCGGGGTGTCCTTCACATTTGGGGCGGATGTGGTCGCCAAATTTTTGCACAAGCATGACATGGACCTTATATGTAGGGCACATCAGGTAAATGAAACCAGACCGTCTGAAAGCTGGGATAGCTGCAATGTTGAATCTTTATCTGTTGCTTTTGTGAGGAACCGGTAATACGATTCCATTGACAGTAAGTGCATGGCGAAACAGGTTTCAAAATCACACTTGGCACATAATGAACATGAAGAAATCAAACAAAGCCAAGTCTGACGAGTCTGATTCTGTCTTACATTTGTGGAATGAGCAGCACAGCTGAGTATGTGGGTTGCGCCCATGAAAAATCTCTGCCTATGCAAACGGCTTATTCTGCTGCTGTTATTGTTTTGAGTTTCCTACCCCAGGTGCATGCAGGTACCCGCTCCGGGGGTCCTGGGGGGCTCTGTGTCACCCAATAGGATCCTACTCTAGCAGACCTCCAGGCCATTAAGGGGCCGTTCTAATTTTATCCGAAGGACAGGCCTTCATTTTCCCATGCACCTGCTGGCCTGAGTCCTGTTTAATGGAGGTTTTTCCCCAGAGAGGGGAGAGTGCAACAGCTTAGGAACTCGTGGGCCCTTGTCTCCCCATAGGATCCTATGGGGAGACACGGAGCCCCATGTACCCCCAGGTCAATAGCAACAGCAGGATAAGCTGTTTGGCACTGGCAGAAATTTGTCACATTTGTCATGGGCGCAACCCACATACTCCGCTGCGCTACTCATCCCACAAATGCATGTTCGTTACTAATGGGACGCCATTTAAAAGGGAAATATACAGGCTTTCCAACGATGTACAAGTTATTGCCAAGAGGGATTGTTTCAACAGAGAAATAATCTATCAAACACATTTGGGATGGCTGCAGAGGACTTGTATAGAGCCCTGAGGGACTCCGCTCAACAACGTATGGGGTTTAATTACGTCACTTTGTTCATACTACCCTAGCCGAACAAAGATCAGCGTTTGTTGTATGCTGCAGCCTTTAGTCTGTTTTCCTCCTCATTTCACATGTAATTTACTCGCACACCAATTTAATTTAAGCAACGTTTCGGTCAAATAGACCTGAGATGCCTGAAGGTGGTCTGTGCAGACGGTGTGCGGGTCATTTAATTGTATTCTCTGCGTTTGATCCCTGCCTACGCACGCGTCTGAGCCGATCAGGTGGGCATAAGACTTTGTTTCCTGTCACATGTAATTTAATGCCATGCAATCTCTGTCCTGAAGGTGGTAGAAGATGGATATGAGTTCTTCGCCAAGAGGCAACTTGTTACGCTATTCTCGGCCCCCAACTACTGTGGAGAATTTGACAATGCCGGTGCCATGATGAGTGTGGATGAGACACTCATGTGCTCCTTCCAGGTGGGTAGACAGACCTCTCATGGCTTTTCAGCCTACTGTCTCTTTAAAACCTTTGTTTTCAGCTGCCTAGGTTTCAAGCATTTCCTGCCTTTTTTCTGCCTGATGAGTGATTCATCATAAGGCCTGTCAGGGTTCCTGAAGGGCCTAGAAAAAGTCTGAAAATACCTTTCATAGTTTGTTTTGTTTTTTTCCAGGCCTCAATGTTTTAAATACTGTCAGTCTCAAGAAGAAGTCATAAAAAGAAACGTTCTTTTAGAATCTACCTAGTCACACTGACCTGGATTCTCATGTTTATTTTCTCTGGTAAAATTGGTCTCTTGAAGGGCAACATCGGTGACTTTTAACCTGAATCGTAGCAAAATGCTGCCAGCGCAGTCAGAACGTGAATTGATGTCCTCACAATTGAACCAAAATCTCCAATTTAAAGCATCTTTTAATTTAACTGGCAATTAAACATGCAGTCACCCTAATATCCTTAGCTGTGTAAAAAAACAACACATCTCTGTCCTGTCTGCCAGATTCTCAAGCCAGCAGATAAGAAGTTGTATTCTTACGGTGGCGGAGGTGGAATGGGATCCGGGAGACCAGTCACCCCACCTCGAAATTCAGCCAAGGGCGCCAAGGCCAAGAAATAACAGCCGCTGCTGGATCCTATTCCCAGAACCAGCCAGCCCTGTCGCTTCAACAACACTCTTCCTCTACCTCCCTACTTGTTTCTCCCTCTTCACCAAACAAAGCGACAAAGCAAACAGTATCCAGGGTTCAGTTCTGCTTTTTTGTTTTTCTCTAAAAACTACTATTTTTACCCGTTTGTGTGTCTGATTGTGTGCGTGTATGTGTATCTGTGTGAACGAGAGAAAACGACAGTGATGGGAGTTTGTTGTGTGTATGTTTTCTCCTGTACCCCCTGCTGTTACTCTGTCACTTTGTAGATTAAATGAGTCCTAAGCCCTCAGTGATGTAAATGCTCACCTGGGGGATGGGTGGGTGGGGAGGGAAAGGGGGAGGAAGAGAGAAAGGAGCCTTTACTGTTTATGTTAAGGTCCTGCACTGTTTAATGCTAAACACAAGCTTTTGTACATCCTGTTTGAGAGGTGTGTATGTGGGTGGGGTGGGTGGGAGAGGGAGGGTTTGGGGGGTCGGGGTGGAGTTGCACGGTGAAATGTTAAAACTTGATTTATACTTGGTTGCACGAGGGTGTAGTGCATCGAACATAGCAGATCTGCAAGCTCGCAGTGCATCGCTCTGCAGAGTCTTGACCTTGCAGATCTGCTATTTTTGGTGCTTGTCACAGGCATGCAACTAAGTGTAAATCAGGCGTAACAAGCACATACTGTACCACACTGAGAGCCCAGGTGGATATGTGCAGATGGATTCTTAAACTAAACGGATTCACCTCAAGCTATAAACTTTTTTCCCCCTTTGAAAACCAAGAATTGAAAATACAATCATGGAAGTGGAATGGTTTTTCTTTTCTGAAATTTCTTTTTTTGTTTTTTTGTAGATGCATAAAACAAAGGGTTTGAATTTTGCGTTTTTAGTCTTATCTGGAAGTCGAATAAAGAGAACCATTTATTTGAAATGTGCCACCGTACTGTCCACTGTGTGTTTACCATTGGCTTGTCATGTTCATGTATTCCTTCTCAAGTCTTTTCCATGCTTATTGTCTGCTCTTGTCTGAATATTATTATATTACATCAGGAAAAGCATTTTTTAAAGAGCCATTTAGCAAAATGTTCAAATCTAGTTTAAATGGGCACTGACCTCATTACAACTTTTAAAACTTGTTGTTTCATATTTCTACTTTTATTTGGATAGGATGATGTTGAATGGGGGAGTGGCAGATAAGAGGGATAACAATTGAATGCAAGTCTGAAATCTTGACATGGTCATTGAATCACCAGGGTGCCCCTATCTGTACTTTTATTGGTATCTGTGCCATTTCACATCTGGCTTCAGTGTGCTGAAAGGAGACACTTGAGTAGGGACTGACAGTGTTGCCATTCAGAGAAGGCAAGAACCAAAGTTTTTTTTAGTATTGTAAAATGAATTGGATGTCTCTTCAGTACCTGAAAAGCTACTTTTTCACATTTGAGAATGCAGCTTTTTGGCCTTTTGAAGCTTACTGTAAAATGTATATGAATTGAAGCCATAGATTCTACCATGGAGTCACTCTTAAGTGAGTGGTTCTGCTCATTGATCTACTGGGCAGTTTAATGAAAGATTTTGCTTAAAGATATTCTGTACATCCCCTAAAACAATATATATTGGAAATGCACATGGTTAATACACATGGTTAATACAATCTACATGTGTAACAGCATAGACATGTTAAATGTATTTTGCACACAAAATGCCTTATACAGTGTGGCTTTTTCAGCTTTCCATAATACTGTATAGAATTTTGTCCTTGAGTCTTGATGCAAAATGAAGCCCTTCAGTCTCGATTCAGACTGCATTCATTCTTCTCTCTGACACTAGTAGAACCTGTCCTCTGCTTCCTAACCTTGTGCACTGCTTTGGCAGCTTGGAAAATTCCACCTCAAATTCAAGTCCACCTCAGTTTGGTATATGGACCAAGAATAAGACCATAAACTAAACATGGATGTATAAATTAAGCTTAATGCAGACCAAGATCAAAATCATTTATGTTCAACACTATTAAGCAAATGATGGTACATCTGCATCTCTTTGTCCTCTTCCAGATTGTTTGGTTGGATGACAAAATAACGATTGTAATCCAGCGAAAGTAAGCAAATTACTGGTGTGTGTATATATATATATATATATATATATACACATCACCATTGTTGTCATCATTAGGTACCCCACAAATAGTATTTGATACAGGGTATTGTACAGAGTATGTTCTTAAAAGGTTGCTTGTGTGTGACATGAAACCCTTTTCCGATTCCATGTTTTACCCTAAGTTTTGGAGAGACAATTAAAATCAGAAGGATTAAAATTGCGTTTTTATAATTGTTAAAAGGGGTGCTTGTTGACTACAATATTCTTTTCTCATTTCTAGTAGCCTCTAATACAGTATAGGCCTATGTATAATGAACCACCATGATAAAAGTGCATTTATCTTTCCCATGTGATTTAGATTATTTGGTTTGAGCCTGTAAATAAATAAAGGATCTCTGAACACATGTGAACAAGAAGTAATTCAGCATAAGCTGTTATAGCAGACTATTTTTGTACAGTATTTCAGGGTCTTAAGTGGAGGTATAGTCTGGGTACATGGGGAAAAAAGAGGTATATGTTATAAGAGGTAAATAAATGTCATGTCGGTTGTTGCTCTGTTCCACTGCGTGTCAGGATGTGCAACCTCATTTCTCCAAACAGATGGAAGCAAAGCAATTAGTAATATTGGTCAACGGGAAGCATTTGCTGACAGTACATACTTCAGTAGAGTGTAGGGAAATTGAAATGTCTTTCCACCATCTGACAAATCGTCAAGATTTTCAACATGGTACCTCAGTAACTGCTGTGTTTTCTATACCATTTGCTCCATACAGGCAACTAACTGACATTTTTATTTGATATGTAAAGATTTATCTGTTCCACACACACACACACACACACACACACACACACACACACACACACACACACACACACACACACACACACACACACAATGCTTAGGGATAGGAAGTATAGTGGTGAACAGCTAAAAAAGCATCATGATAATCCTTCATGCAAGAGAACTGAGTACAGAATAGAATAGAATTAGAATTGAATTGATAAAGGAAATGGAATCACGTCACAGTTCAGATATGCAATAGCCTAGCTTTTGTGCATGTTCTTGAAAGAGTGCATAATTGCACTCTTCTTTTTTTAACTATAGCCTAAATATCATAAAGCTCACTTTAGTTTTAAGTAGATAGTACCCTACTGATAGTGAATACAGTATGTTGACAAAGAGTTCTTGAGAGTTGTGGAAAAAGGCCACTGACCACAGTTCAGAGAGCCAGTCTACCAAATTATGCGTTTTATACCAGTACACAAGCATTTAAACTCAATGACAATGTAAAGCAATTAAAAAGCTGCTGTTATAGAACAATATAGTTAAACACATAGGATTTACAGGTATACATGTTTGAAATAAGCCTATTAAAAACAGTTTCACCTCCATTTCCATGGCTGAGCTGTAAAATCTTCCGCTTGCATTTCATAATTGTTAAGCATTATTATAATTGTTATTATAATTTATTATTATTATTACTACGACAAAAGATCTATTCTTTTGTGTATTTTTTTGCATATTGTTTGCTGTAAAGAAAATTATGCAAGCTAATTTGTTACTGTAGGACAATTTTGACCAAACAGTGATGTTTTTGCACAATGTGCTGACTCTAAGAGATTAAATATTAGATTAATCAAAACTATAAGGAAATAATACTGGTTTGTGTGTCATCTGTTTTTCAATCAAATCAACCACAATCTGTCTTTGTTATGAGTAGGTAAAGAATGTCTTATTGCCTTATTTTGGATTCTTGTGATTTGGATTGGAGTACTGTGAGGGGATTGATGCTGGTCACTGGAATGTCTGTTGAGGTGGATCTGGTCACTCAAAAATAGCAGGGCTTTCACTGGCTAGATCTGCAATTATAAACAGTACCTTGATAAGAGTTCTTTATCAGCCAGGCACCATATCTTCTCTTAATTCTATATTTGAGCTCATGCCCATACACACACCCTTAGAGAGCCGTTGGTATTCCCTTAAACAGCTCTTTAGTGTCCCGAACAAATAATTAGTATAGTTATGTTGGGTTTTATTTGATATGATTTACATCAAATTCACCTCACAATGTGATATAACCTAAATATAACATAATAATTTTACTCAAAGGTAAAGAAACAGTAGTTGATAAGAGCAATGTTGTCAGTCAAACAAGTACTTGTGTACAATGTGTATATATGTCTATTTATTCATTTGCTTATTTTACCTGTCAACATGCCCACTAACAGTGTAGTGAGCAACTTTATCAAATCAAAACTTACCACAGTGCACCCCTAGGTTGAAAAACTCTAGCAATGAACAGCCATGCAAGTTTACTTTATGACCTATCCTTTCCTTTGGGTTACCTTTTATGAGTTTTTTTTTATGAGGCTGAAATGGCTATAGAATGAAGGTGGGTCAGTGCTGTCATCTAGTGAATTAATGGTGTTGTGTTAACATTACGTTCATTTTAGCCCATAGGCTGGGCACAATATAGTGTCAGATATATAATGAACTCTAAATTCAAGTCAAGTCAATTTTATTTATAAAGCACGTTTAAAAACAACCAGGTTGACCGAAGTTCTGTACAACATGATAAAACATCCTCAAGTGTAAACAAACAATGAACAACATTTAAAACAACAAAATTGTACAATGACAGACCATAAGATAAGAGACGTGTGGGGCGTGTGTTGGACTTTGAGAAGCCTCTGGTCAGAGGATCTCAGTGATGTTCAGCGATGTAGGGGTGGTGGTGCTAGTAGTCCATTTAGTGCTTTAAAAACATATAGGCCTAGAAGGATTTTAAAATCAGTTACAAATCTGACTGGTAGCCAATGGAGAGCGGCCAGTATAGGGGTGATGTGGTGCCGCTTACGGGTGTCAGTAGAAGTCTTGCGGCAGCGAGAGCAAGCTGGAGGCGGGAGATGGAAGAGTTAGCAACCCCTATATAAAGAGAATTACAGTAATCCAGCCGGGACGTGACAAGACTCAAGAGCATGAATTACTTTTTCTAGGTCGTGGGCTCAGAGGAAGGATTTTATTTTTGTGATTTGCCTAATTTGGAAAAAGCTTCCCTTAACCACAGTGTTTATTTGCTTGTCAAATTTGAGGGCAGTGTCAAATAACACACCAATGTGTTTTTCATGTGTTTTTATGAAGGGGGATAAAGATGCGAGAGAAGCTGAGATCTCAGCGGTTTTGTCTGGGGGACAGAAGAGTGCAATTCTGTTTTGTCATCATTCAGCCTGAGGAAATTACTGGACATCCAAGATTTGATTTTGGTGAGACAGTCAAACAGGGGTTTCAGGGAATGAGTTCTGTCAGGTTTTAGTGGGAGGTACAACTGGGTAGCTTCTGCATAAAGATGGAAAGAGATGCCAGGTTTACGGATAATGGAGCATGTATAATGAGAATAGGATAGACCCGAGAATTGATCCTCGGGTGAGAGGGGCAGGGGAGGATGAGACAGAGCCGATCTCGGTTGAGAAGGATCTGTCTGGGATGTAGGACTCAGACCAGTCTAAAGCTGTACCATGGATGCCAACCTCATGGTTGAGTCGGGAGGTGAGGATATTATGGCCCACCGTATCAAATGCAGCGCTGAGGTTGAACAGCACCTGAACGACACAGTCACCGGAGTCAACAGATAAAAACAAGTTGTTTGCTACTTTTAACAATGCAGACTCTGTGCTGTGCCGTGCTCTGAACCCAGACTGAAACACTTCAAGGGAGCTATCATCAAGGAATGACTGTAGTTGGCCAAATACAACCTTTTCCATGACCTTTGATATGAAAGGTAGCTTAGATATAGGTCTATAGTTTAAAAGGACGGTGGGGTCAAGGTTAGGTTTTTTAATAATGGGCTGAACCACAGCATGTTTAGAATATAGGGGGACATAACCTGAGATAAGACAGCTATTGATAATTGACAGGGCTCTAGGACTCAACATGTCAAAGGCCTCTTTGAGTAGATGTGATGGGACAATATCAACGGAACAGGTTGTGGGTTTCATATGAGAAACTATGTCCAGCAGACGAGGGAGGGACACAGGCTCGAACTGGCATAGGACAGCACTAGACACAGAAACAAGGGGTGTAAAATGGTCACTTGCAGATGGTGAAACACGTGATCTAATATCGGTTACCTTTTTAACAAAGAATGAGAGAAAGTTTTCACAAGTGGTCAGGGATGTCTGCTATTATAAAAACATCTATTCTAAAAAAAAACATCTATTCGAACCCATTTTTGTGGCACACCTTTTGGGCATGGTATTTTTGCTAATGGACAGCTATTCATTTTGAAATAGGGAAGCCTTTTATAATGTTGTAAATCCATTGCTGACCATGATGAACAAATGTGCTTTTTGTCTGAGAGAAGTACTATAGGGTTACACAGCTATTCCAGGAAGCCATTGTTTTCCATTTATTTCAGTAAGCTATTATAAGGTATGAAAATCTTGAAAACTTGCTTAAGTTCAACACAGTTAACTGTCACTTGCTATTGTCCTATGTGCCTGTCTATGTACCCAGCCAACAAGCGTGACCAGGCTTTTTTTCATTTGGGACATTATAGATATGATTTCTTTAAAAAAATAATATACTGTAATTTGCACCAGAAGGCACTGGCAAATAATGACTGACAAATGACTTGATCAAGTGGACAGTTCAATTTGGACTTCTGTAGAAGCTCTCAGATTGGAACCATCCATAGTTTTGTAATATTATAATATTTCTGAAGTCTTTTCTATATTCACTTGCACATGAGGCTACAGTAAACCCATTACTGTTTCCAGTGTAGCATCCAGTGTAGCTGTTAGTGACTGGAGTGGGGGAGCCAGCATGTCCCAAGGTGAGTTCGGGTTTGTGCATTGTGTTATTGCATCATTATTTACTATGGTAATGTGTTGTGGGGATTCATGTGTGATTGATTAATGTAATTGGCTTATTTATGTTATGTTATTTTGATGTGTGTGTTTTTTGGGTGTGAGCTATGGGGGAAATCACAGGGAGCACCCCACCTCCCTTATCTGCCTTGTCATCAAGGTGGTTAGGGTTTGATATTAGTTATAAATAAAAAAAAGTTGAATATCATAGGATGACCGAGCTGAAAGAAATCAACTGCCCCTTAGGGTCCAAGAGGTGAACACTGGGAGGGGCGAAAAGGACACTGCCGTAGTGGTGCCTGCCGCCGGATATCAGCTCATGTCACTGAAGACACTCTTGAAGAGGAGACCAGGGAGACCAACATGGTGCCTTGCTGTCCTTGACGACTTGCTGTACAGACAGCGGTGCACATCTGAGGAGGACCGCAAGACTCAGCTCATGTAGCCCCATGGTCTCCGCAAAAAGGTGCTAGTCAATGGCTTGGTTCGGAGTCTCCAAGACCCTACGGCAGCTTTAGGCCCGGATCTACTGGCCAATCTGCCAGCAGGATGTGGAGACGTACGTCCACCAATGTGACCTGTGCACCAGCCAACCCAGAAAGGCCCTACCCAATGCTCAAATTGTCCTCTACAACAGTACCAGGTTAAGGGGCCCTGCCCTGGAGCATGTGGGGGTTAATATCCCATTCCCTGTCATGAATCATGAAAACTGCTTTACCGTCATGAATCATGGAGACAAATACCACCTGAGCTGGAGCTAAGGTGGGAGGTGGTGTTGGATTACTTCACGCAGCTATATTCTTTCAGCAGAAGCCGGTGCTCACCTTTAGCAGGCCTACGATTCCTAATAATGTGGGAATGGACTTTGATGTGGGTGTGGGTGTTTGACCCCTCACAAAAGAGAAGGTATCACCAAAGCTTTGCAGTACGTGTACTGGGCCATGTATACTGTGTCCCTGTCCCACCGGCCATTACAATAGAGTAGGCCTCCAGTATACAGTATGTGAACAGTATCCAACCCACATCTTTACTGTATAGCACATCGAAATAGGCAAGTTAAAGGCAACGGTAGTGATCAGGGCCGGACTGGGACCGAAATTCAGCCCTGGCATTTTGGTCCTCACCGGCCCACCACCCCCCGGGCCGTTTTGTCAACGGGGGGGGGGGGGGGGAGTCCGTTTTGTCAACGGGGGGGGGGGGGGGTTTCACTGTTTCAGACCAGTCCTGCACATGAACTCTGCAGCCGCACTGAGGCCCCTGCTGGAAAGCATCCCAGCCCAAGCATTAACGTAACTAATAATTGGGCCGCGCGACCCGGAAATGACCGTAATAATCCTAAAACGGGCATTTGCACGGTACGCCAAATGGCCAGTCCGCCGCTGGGAGTGATACAAGAAATGAGGACTGCTTACAGCGTGGGGTGGCCAGAGGTGAGTTTTCAGACTGCAGCAAAATAATTGGGGAAGGAGTTTGCAGTCCTCCTGACTTATGATTGATTGATTGATTGATTGAACACTTTATTAATCAGAAATGTAAACAGCATGTGGTACAGTAATTCATTAAGTCTGAAAGGATAACACAAAAGAGTCCTGGGGACTTGTTTCCATTGTGGTCATGTATTCAATTCATCAACGTACGTAGCATAAAAAAATTACACAAATAATACATGTCATCAACAAATACAAACACTATTATGTACAAAAGAGATGGGGAAATTACATTTACCTCCCCTTGAGGTCTCCTAATAGGGTTTTTTTTTTTTAGGCCAATTTTGAAAGAACATAATATCAGTACCATGGAACTGATATCAGTCCCATGGTAAAGTCAGTACCAATAACAATGCAACAAATGAATAGTACAATCAGCATCTCCAGTGAAGTTGTTGTACAGTTGTAAACGTGTCTACAAGAAATCAGCCAATAGGCTACTCAAGTTGTCATCAGTTGAGTTTTGGTAAAATTGTGAATTTGTATACTTAAAGGTAAGGTAAGTGATATTTTTTGGTTAAAACAAAAAGTATTTTGTTAAAAGGTTAAAGCACTATATAGTGATAGTAATCATTGCTATAGAGTGTTTGTTCAGTAACAGGGGCCTCCCCGTCTCTACAGCTCTTTAATAAACAGAAGAAAAGAAAATTGGTAGGTGACATTATTTCAGCCAATCAGAAGAGAGTACCCATTTATCAGCTTAATTTTTTATAGTGTTCCAGTTCCCATTTTGTCAGCTCATTTCTTAGTTTCATCACTTCCAATTTCACTTGTTTAATCTGTATCCTGACTGAATTCTCTATCCTTATTGGATAAAATTGGAAATGAAACTGAAACTGAAACAAAAATGCATTTTCTGTTTTATAAAGAGCTGGAGAGACATGGAGACTCCTGTTACTGAACAAACACTCTATAGCAATGAGTAATATCAGAGTATAGAGCTATTTAACACTTATTTTAACCAAAGAAAATCACTTACCCTACCTTTAACAACGTGGCAATTCATCGAGTGACAACATTTCAGGTAAACATTACAATAGCACACTTGAAACAGTCAGCAGGGCACAGCAGGAAGTTGTTGAACCCTGTTTCGGTAAACCAGGAGTACTACCATACTACTGGTGCCTTTTTTGCTTTTTCACACCATGTCCTTACTTGCATGAGAATAGAGTTATTTTTTACATCACAAAGCAAAAGGAGGGTCATGTCACAGCCAGACTAGGCTACTTTTATATCCTACTGCATATTCCATCTGTCTCCCTTGCTGTATTTACAACATAATAGACTAATTGCAATGGATTGCTTTATTAATTAGATGCATTTCAAAATAAAAAATTACAAAACTCAAACAAAAATGATGTGACTTGTAAGTTGTGACCAAGGCTAAAAGAATGTGATCATGTAACCTAAAAACAAGAGCGTTGCGTTAAGACTTTCAATATTTAGGGCGCTATTTGGGGGAAATAGGCAAAAGCCAATGGAATGAAGTGCAGTCAGTGGCGCTTGGTGTCGACAGACTCAACACGTCTGAAGACATTTTTTCTTTCACTTTGGCCTTAGAGATGGGGCGTGAGCTGCGTGACGACGGCTGGGCTGACGTTTGGTATTGTGGCGGGAGGCGGGTGGATGTTAGGGATGTCCTTGTGCGGAAGGCGCAGTTGTCTAGTGTCAACCAAAGAAAATCAACAACAGACAGACCGCTCAAAACAGAAACGGGCGGCCCGTGTTTTCTCTTCAAATGGAAATGATACCTCATGATTTGGGCGCAGTTATTTAATGGGTATGATGAAAGTTTTGATTAAAGGATTACTGAACAAATACCAATTTTCCTGGTCATTACAATTTAAGGCATTTTACCATCATATTGGAAAGAAAGAATAAAACAAAAAAAATATGACAGGAATCAGGATGTTACATAAGTATTCACATAACATAATTTGTGAACTACAGTACCAAGCATAATCTAATCTAATGTACTGATGGTGGAAAAAACACTCTGTCCGTCCGTCCACTGCATGAACCATGTGCGGTCCAACCCACAAGCAGCCTCCACCAATCACAGCGTTCGAGAACCTACGAGAAATGGTATTTTCTCTGATCAACCTGGGGTTGAACCAATCAGCGCGGCGCGTGGGCCTGTCTTGCGGTAGTAGTTCGGTTACACTGTGGGTGTCACTCATCATCTTTTTTGGTACTAGGCCAAAGTCTTGAGTCAAGCTTACCTTCAGTTCCCACACATGAAACTGCATCATTTGGGGGTTAATAACACCAAGCAGCCATTCATATTGAGGATTTAAAGTGGTCCTAATCTAAAAGGAACAGCTGGACCAGGTCAGCCTACAGGGCGCCGGAAGGGCTAGCTGTGTGGCTAGTCGTTAGCTGCCTGCAAAACAAAAATAGCTAAAAGCCAGAAGAGAGCAAGCTCGCAGCTTGCTGTTGCAGTCGAATAGCTTGTCTAATCTGACGAAGGTTCCGTTGACTGCAAAATACTCCCAGGTATAGGTTTCCACCACGTTAGTTATATTTCATTATGCACACGCTGTGTTAAAGTGTTTTTTTCTGTACGCCTGCGGTTTGATAACGGGAGAGCTATCGTCGGGGTTGCTAAACCTAGCTTCCACATTCTTCTGCTGGCTAATGCGCTACTACTGTGCTGCTGGTACACGTTCACACACTGAACCGACGCTGAACTACCGGTAATCAAAGCTAATTATTTGAGGCGTGATGTTAACTTTGCGAACAGCTGTATTCTTATTGTGATGGGGCTTTAAGTTAGCCGTTATGGGAAGTAACGTTAACGGTGCTGTCATCTCTGACAGACATACTTATGGAAAAACATACCCTGTGGGTGTTTTAATTGTTACTTTCAATGTTGTGACTGAACAGTAGCTAGCTTGCTAAAACAACCGCCTATGTATGATAAGTGATTGCACCATCTAGTAGTTGTGTATTATTGCCATTACAGTTATATGTATTGTTAGGTCATTGACCTCTGTGCTTTCACTTTTTACTTGTATTATACATTGTTTTATGTCTTGTGTGTGTGTGTGTGTGTGTGTGTGTGTGTATACATATGTGTGTGTGTGTGTGTGTGTGTATATATATGTGTGTGTGTGTGTGTGTGTGTGTGTGTATACATGTGTCAGCTCAGTCAGAGGAGCATGTCACACCAACATTTCACAGCACATACTTGTATGAGTGACACATTGAAACTTGAATTTTTCAGCATGCTGATGGTGGGAGACGATGGACTGGTGCACTAGAATGAGCGTGAAGGAGCTGTGTGAGACAGATGACTTGGCCACCAGTTTGGTGCTGGACCCCCTGTTGGGGTTCAGCACCCACAAGATGAGCATCAGGTACTGGCACTCCTCTGCAACAATGATTCTCAACCTTTTTAATTACAAGGACCCCCAGTTTCATATACACGATTAGGCCACAGGCCCCCATTTGATATGATTTTTTTACCACCTGGTCCCCAAACCACACTTTCAAATCCTCAGTCTGAGAATGTAAATGTGGTGGAACCAAGTCAAACTAAATATAATGCCTGAACTCCTACATTCCAAGTGTTTGTGAGGGTGACAACAGCTCAAACATGATTATTTTTGGGGGTCACGGCCTGAAAAGGTTGAGAACCACTGTTGTAGAGTAGTGGTTCTCAATGTTGAGTCAGGGGACCCCCTAGGTGTCCTTGAGAGGGTTCCAGGGGATCCGCAGGTAAATTATTGATAGGCAATAAATGGACCCTTACGAGTCTGTAACTCAGAAAGTGGACAAATGCAACCAAATTGACTCTCACAGGTCCACTTGGATTGAATGATTGCACTCTCCCACAGTAATAAGGAAAAAACAACACATATTGGGCATTTTTACACTTTAATAATGTTACACTCAGTGTCAGGGACCTCAGTAGCGTGTGGAAGAGCCATACACAGCCACAAGAGCTTGGCATCTCCTCCTCATGCTGGTCACCAACCTAGCCACATTTTGCTGTGGGATGGCATCCCATTCCTCAACCAGGATTTGTTGCAAGTCAAGTCAGCCAACGTGGTTCTGTTGGTCACTCAAGCATGTACAGCACGCCCAAGCTGATCCCACAAGTGTTCAATCGGGTTGAGGTCTCGACTCACGGCAGGCCATTCTGTGAGGCGAGCGTTGTCATCCTGGAGGATGGCGTTGGGTTCCAGATTCTGGAGACGTGGGATCGCCACTGGCTCCAGGATCTCATTTCGATATCCCCATTGAGATTGCCTTCAATGATGACATGTTCCGCCTTGCCTGTGAGAGAGATGTGTATGGATCGTCCACACGGTACTGCAGTCCCTGACATTGAGTGTAACAAAAGTGTAAAAATGGCCAATATGTGTTGTTTTTTCCTTATTACTGTAAGAGTGCAATCATCCAATCCACCAAACAACTCAAAACAAGGGTGAATACCAACAGAACAATGCAGGGTATTTTGTGGCGCTAATCACACGTTTAGCTAGGTTGCTCATTCCACAAATGCCCGATCCTTACAAGCTGTACCTAGTTCTAAAGGTGACTAATACGATAACGATAAAAATTATATAAAATACAATACCAATTGGTATTAAAGGGGAGAAATGATCAACAAAGTTACATTTAAACTTTTTGTGGGCAGTTTAGTTAGAATATCAGCATCACCTTTTAATTTTACAATCCTCATACCAGAAAATCAGAAGGCGGAAACGTATGCCATGAAGCATTCATGTTGTGCTGCGCACTCTAAATATGATGTATTTATTTGATTGATGAATCGCCCAAACTACACAGTTTACCTAGTCGAGAAGACGGTGTACGTTGATCTCTAGTGATTGGTTATGGAAAATCAACGCTCCCCCTGAGGCCTCTAAACAAGCAGACAATTCAGTCTAATATCAGGCTAAAGGATTAACACTATAGAGTCCAAGCAGCAAAGCTGCTGGAACCCTAATAGGGTTCCAGCAGCTTTGTATTGAATATTGTATTGTATATGTTAGGATTATTCTTTCTTCTGTAATAAATGTACCAGGTTCTCAGAAACGGTAACGGCTACAGTTCCCAAACCTGCCAGATATTATTATTTCACCCACTATACAGACAAAAATTTTAATGATTGGTCAGATGGTGGTGCTATAAAAACAAACTTTATGTTTTTGGCTTAGGAGTATATTTGCACAAGTTGCTTAATGTGATTTTTAATACTATTTTTCCCTCACATCATGGGGGACACACGTCTGAACCTGAAAATTGTACTTGGCTCACATTGCTACAAGATCAGAACCAAGTTGGGTTGAAAGAAGGCCAGGTTCTCATTAGGACAGGAAATGTGATTCATCCACAGTATGTTTCTGATGATAAACGCCTTCTAAATCCTGAAGTTTTCTGAAAAACTTCAAATATTTATTCAAAAATTACAACAAATGTATGTTGCTACAGTATATACTGTACATAGCAACAAGAACCCCAAAAGGGATTCCCGTTAGGGATGCCATCGATTTTTCGAATATTCGTTACAGTCTCCATAATCGAAAATGATTAAAAAAATTCGATTTTAATTATATATATATATATATATATATATATATATATATATATATTATTTTTATATTTTTTACTTTTTACTTTTGTATGCCTTAGTTTCAACCAAAATATATGCTGATACTAATAATAGTAATATAGTATTAATAATTGTAAATGGCCATTGGTGTTTTACTGTAATAATGTAGTAGTGGAGGAAGCCAGCTGCGCTGTCTGTGCAGAGAGCAGTCTGCTGCTGCCTGCTGCAGCCTGCTACACACTGACCCGCCCCCCCCCTCTCAGTCTCAGACACACACGTGCGATTGATTGATTGAGAGGCGTTTTACAGAACAGTGAGAACACAACTAAAAATGAACAAAGCGACACGTCCAAAGAAGAGTTCCTCGTGGAACTACTTCGAACTAACAAGTGCAAGTGGCGAATAATTGAAGAATATTTGCCAGGGCTGTCCGATTTTCAAATTTGATCATGGTCATATTGTGGCATCCCTAGTTCCCGTCCTGAAAGTTATAGTTACAAATAGGGGTTTCCGCCCAAAATGGGTTAAAGAGAATAAGGATATGGATGGAGTCATTTTAAGTAAAGTATGGATGTACATTAATCAGGAAAATCCCATGTATGTGATCGTATAACAAGAATTGGATAAAAACGACTAGAATGACTGTAGCAGATGAGAAACTGAGACCTGGGGTTATCACACAACATTGTGACAGAATTCTACACTGTGTTTTCTGTCCTCATCTGGTGTTTCCCCATTTGTTTTTCTTCTCAAGCCCCATACCAGAGATCCGTCGTTGGGGTATCCTGAAAGAGACTCTGTTACGCTTCAAACGTACACTTGACTTCCAGGCCACGTTTGAAGCCCTGACAGAGGTAGAATTAGCTGGTGGGGATTACTTCAATGCGCTGGGATCCCATCGTCAGGAGCTGCTGAGACAACATGTACGGTTCTGTTTTCCCTGTTTACCCTATATCAGCAGACATTCTTAATTATTTTAATATGAGAACAATAACATATAGCTGTAACCATTTCCATGTTAACAGGTGTATCGCTACCTCGGTGCCTTCCTCTTGGAAAGTGGTGTCACGATACAGGGCTGTGACAGATACTCCTCAGAGACCAATGGAGCAAAGATAACCGCAACGAGGCACTGGTAATCACTCCTATTTTCAGTATTTATGTGACTCGGATCGACACTGACACTTACATATTGTGGATAGCAGTGATATGTCCCAGACAGTATGTAAACCATTGACAGGGCCTGAATTTCGGCTTGGGATTTGTGTTCAATTTAATATATGGTATATGGTGCATTTATATAGCGCTTTTATCCAAAGTGCTTTACATTGATTGTGCCATTAACCCATTCACACACACATTCATACACCGATGGCGGAGGAAACCATGCAAGGCACCAACCTGCTCATCGGGAGCTAAATTTTAATTATTGCAAATTCAGCACTCATAACGCGGGATATTCCCACATACATTTACAGAGATGTTAACACATTGGGTGCCAGAGGTTTATTAAAATATTATACGTTGAGTGCCTGCATTTCTTCCATCCACTTGCGTTATACGTTTCGTGCTGTGAGAAGCCCCGACGCGGAAGTGCATGTAAACAAAGCGTGCGTGCGTGCGAGACGGCGGAGGGTCCCGACTAACGCCTGGAACAATAATATTTCTAACGCGATCCTCCATTGCAGCGTGATCGCCGATCGAAAACGGCTCGTTTTCACCACATTAAAAAGAAATGGAGATATTAAGCTTTTAGTCAAGGAGATAACATTGAAAACGCCGACCGGAAGGATTTTTGACATGGAGCCAGATCCAGCCTCTTCTTCTCAGAAACTCCTTGGGTGATGTCAAAGTTTCGTTTTAGCGCCCCACGTGGCCCACATGTATAAAAATAGAATTGGGTCAAAAACGGTCCGGACCGTTTTCGGCACTTCTCGTTTGGATCCTCAAAAACGGTCCGGACCGTTTTTGGCATTCAATGTGTTAATAATATGGCCTGGACCGCTGGCCTAGAGGTCCGGGCACTTGGGCTCTAAAGTAGCCTGACAGTGCATCGCAGTCCCGTTCCTGACGATCTTTACTGCATGTCTTTCCCCATCTCTCTTCCTCCCCGTTTCCTGTCTATCTCCACTTAAAAACTATCAATAAAGGCAGAAAAGCCCAAAAAAATCTTAAAAACATAATAATATAATCGCCTGATGTGAATGCGGGAGGACCGGCTGCTGGCGCTGTAGACAGACCGTCCGTCTATCATGCCTCTCGCTCTCTCTCCAGAGTGTCTGCCATTTGCCTCTCACTACAAACCCCTGTCCCCCTCGCCTCCGCTGGCTATGTATATTTGTGCTCCGTCGTGCGACGGTGTTGCGCTTTGGGGGTAGCCATTGTGACCTCGTGGTGCGTTGTGCTGTTGTGCGACTGAGTATAAATCAGGCTTAAAACGTAAATACATTATCTGAAGGGAATCCCGCTCAGTAAAAACCAGACCAATAAGCATTGGTGCAAATGTCTATTTGTTTCTCCAAATATCATGTTCTGTCTGTATTAATCTTCCGCGTTCCACATCGTGTTTGTCTGCCTGGTTGTTAATTAGGTCCTATCTATCTCTGTTTTTCTGTGAAGTGTAAATGTGAGCGGGTACAGTGCTTTAGGCAGCAACGGGGCATTTTTCATTTTTCATTTTATTACAGATTGTTGAAGTACAGAATATAAGCTTTCATATGATGTATCATTCATTGAAATTGGAACACATTTGAAGAAGATGTGATCATTTGAATCTTGTCATCTATAATAGTCCAAACTGAGATAATAGCTTCCAAAGAATTTCCACTTTCTAGCACCTCTCAGCTCCAGGTAATGGGCGTGAACAATGGGTAATTTATTCAACCTAGCCACTCCTCTAATCACTCCCCCATTTTCGGATTTTTACTGTGGAAAGTAACTAAGTACATTTACTCAAGTAGGCTACTGTACTTAAGTACATTTTTTTAGGTATTTTATACATAGGCTATTTGAAAATAGCCGCTCTACAAGCTCACAATGCGCATTGCAACGTGTTGTGAGCTTGTAGATCAGCTATTTTCAAACATTTGAGTACTTTTACTTTAGGTACTTTAAGTATATTTTGATGCCAATACTTTTGTACTTTTACTTTGCTTGAACGTAACATTGTGAGCACAGGCCTTTTACTTTTTATATTGTGGTATTGCTACCACCAAGTGCTTCTTCCACCACTAAATTTGACCCACTGGTAGTCGACTATAGTCGAGGTTTACCTACTAATGATAAAGATACGCACCAGCTATAGGTCCTGGATTAACTCCAACCTGGTGTTTGCACTCTCCATTTACAACCCGTACATCTACATAAACGTTCAGATTTCAAATATAAAGTGCTTACCTCATGACCACGGATGTTACCATTCACTTCGGGTGGGTCTAAGTACCCGTATCTTCCATATTGTTCAATAAAAAGCATTTTAATCCGATCGGCGGCCATTTTCTCATAGAGTTATAACGTATCAGGAGTGCAATACACCCCCCAACCGATACGGCCGCGTAGTTGAAAAAAAAAAAAACGGAGATGGCCATCGGATCAAAATGCTTTTTATTGAACAATACGGAAGATACGGGTACTTATGAGGGCCCGTCCATAATTATAACACCCGTGGCCATGAGATAAGCACTTTATATTTGAAATATGAACGTTTATGTAGATGTTGTCAATGGAGAAATGCAAACACCAGGTGTACGTTCTGCCATGACGCTTGGCGGCGAGCTAACAATGCTAGCTCCTAGCCTCGTTACTCCACTGTTGTTTTGGCCACATCTTCAGTGAAATACTTCCATACGAACGTCGAGCGGCCTGTTGTTTAGCTGGGGCTGCCCTCACCTACTGTAGCTGCTGTGTTCGCTACAATGTTATATTGTTTATACAACTAGATTCTGTCCCGAAAAAGACTAACGCAATACTGGCCGCTTCCTATCCCTGATCCAGAGCGTTAGTGAGATTATTTTTATTTACTCCACTGCGCCCTCTACAGATCTGGACAATTTGAACTAACCATCAACCAAATCTGTAGAGGGCACTGTGGAGTAAATAAAAATAATTTCCGTCTCGCGGACATAATTATATATTTTATTTTCTGCCCAAAAAGTGTATTTTACAGAGTAGGTGGGGTGCTGAGAGGCTTCCCACCTCCGAGAATAGACTTTCAACAACACAAAATAGCCTTTGTTTCGGTGAGTAGCGAAATGGTTTTGTTTATTTTCACTACTCTTGAGGGAACTTGAGGGAACTGACTAACGCTCTGGACCAGGGCTAGCCGCTTCCCACCGTGGTGAAGTTAGTTTCAGCCTCAGGTTGAATATTCACCCAGTGGATATTACTCCAGTAAAGTAAAATACCTCAAAATTGTACTTAAGTACAGTAATTTAGTAAATGTACTTAGTCACTTTACACCACCACAGAGAGGAGCGAAACTGATGGGCGGGGATTAGGCTTGTAACCAGAGAACAATGGGCCAACGACCAACCAAAACCACTCATGCTACTGTTGTCCCTGCAAGTTAAAACGACTCTCCGCCCCCACAAGACCGACAGAAACACACAGAAACACTGCTGTGTTTGTAATGTAATTTAAACCACTTAATGATTCTAAAACGGATATCTGTTGGGATCGAAAGCTTCCTCAACATTCGAACTGTGTTAATATGGAAAAAAACGAAAATCAGCAAAAAAAAAAAAAAAGTTATTTAGCTAGTTTCTACTGTTTTTCAACTCGCGAGTTGATGCCCGAAACACCAGGCCTGCTCACAAATGATCTTTTTCATATTATTATGAACTTGGCATCTTTGTCCCTCGTGTATTCTGACTTGCCAAGTAGTATAGATCTACAGTAGCTATAGAATAGAGCTACTGTTGGCTATTAGGACACATGTAAAGTAAGCACAGAAATGCATAGACCTCATACTGTATACTCATGCATCTATGGCATCTCTCGTCCCCTACTCCCTTCTCTGTCTCACTTTGTCTCACATACACACACACACACACACACACAAATTAGAGCAGAGTGTCAAAATGCAATCTCAGACAGACAATAATATTGTAAAGACATTAGCTACACTTGAGTAGTATCCTCCCCAAAGTGTATAAATCCCTGCAATGTGAAGCATTTAAATGGGGAATTCCCCCCATTTAGAAAAATGAATTTCAGGCCCAGGTTGATACTTAAGATTTTGAATTGTTTCTCTGCAGGTTTGTTGGCGAGCGGGTAGAGGTTCTGCTCGGATGTATAGCAGAGCTGAGTCCTGCTGACAGTGCTCTTCTAAGGACAGGAGTGAATGATTTCAGTGTGATGTACTCTACACGCAAACGGTGTGCACAGCTCTGGCTTGGGCCAGCTGCTTTTATTAACCATGGTGAGTGTGTCAACCCCCCACTTTTTATTACCATCTACGCTGCATAAGCACGCACGCATGCACGCGCGCGCACACACACACTTTTATGCCTTAATTTTCCATTAGGTGCTCTTTGCAGTGAAGATGTATAACTTGAAAATGTTGTGAATTTGATCAGGGTGGCCTAAAGAAACCCTGTAGGGTCACATGCTTAATGTGAACCAAAAACAACATGGATCCATTCAAGTGCTCATGAGCAAGGCACTGAACCCACACCTGATTGCCTGTTATGCTCTGATCTTGTATGCAGGGCTCGAAATAGCGACCATTTTGGTCGCAAATGCTCCTGAATTTGAATCTGTGCGACCTAAAAATATTATTGGGAGCACCTGCGCGACTGCAAATAATTGCTGTGGTGCGACCAAAGCGGTCGAGTGAACCAAAACGGGCGCTCCCAGCCATCCAACTGCCTTCCCCTCTGAGCTGCTCTAGCTCTTGGTGCTAATCTAATAGCATGCTGTAGTCGTGTAGTGTGTAGTTAACTACCCATTGACGCAACGGTGTGGAGTGTCGCTGAGCGCTGCGTCGTGATCTCACTGCGTGTCAGAAAGTACATTATTTCAAGCTTTTAAGTTCATAAACGAGCCGGGCCGACTATGGAGAGAAAGGGAAAGTCTCTGCCTCTCACTGTGAAAGAGGGAGGCGAACGTGTGTGTGTGTGGGGTAACTAGAGCTAGACAAAGATCAAGTCATAGGAACTGACAGCTGGTGGTACATTTTGGCAAATGAGTTTGGAAACAGTTGTAAATATTCAGAATCAATTGAATTCGTAGCCTATTGACAACACAAAAAACCTGATCAATGTGCTCATTTGAAGTGAGTAGGCTTAGCTATACGCAATATGGCCAATGTAATGACAAATGTTATATTTACATTGCAATTATTTTATAACTTAGAAAGTCTAATTATATTATCCAAATAGGCTATGAAGGTGAACAAAAAAACTGATGAAGATGTGATTGGCCAGAAACAGTGTAGACTAGGTTCCTCATCTGTTTGATACCTCAGTCTCTTTGAAGAGATAGATGGTTGAGAGACAGACAGTAAGGACACTGCATTTTTAATCCTGGCCCCAGCATATTGCATAAAGTCCCAGTAGTGGCCTACCATGCATTAAGACTACGTTCATCATTTTGTGTTATTTGTAAACCTCACTGTTGGGCCTATATTATTGTTTTTATTAATTAAAAAAATTGATTATCTATTGGTGCTCCTTTTGGTGGGTGCTCCTACATTTTTTGATTGGTAGCATCAGTGCTACCAAGTAAAACAAGTAAATTTCGAGTTCTGGCATGTGACAAATGCATTTACGTATGTCTGAGGAGGATGTGAACAAATGCCAAATTGTGTAATTCAAAAGTCTTAACTTTGGTATTACCGGTAAGCCCCATCATGTCTACAGAGAAACCTATGAAACAGGGTTTTTTTATTTGACTATTTTTTTTATAATTGCATGGTGTGTACTGAGTCTTAACCCATTTAGACCTGAGGCCGATTCTAAAAATGCCTTCTAAAACCTAACCATAGTTTTCTGAAAACGCTCAAATTCGTGCTAAAAAATAAATAAAATAAATGATGTTACTATATTATAGCAACAACTAATGAGACACAGAGGTGTCATCCGGATTGAAAGGTATAACAATGTATAGGTAGCAACATGTCTCAATATAAGCAAGTAGTCCAGTGAAGTCAGTAATCCTTTTGTCTTAAAGGGATATTTGAAAAAAGTAATCGGAAAAACACGGCCCCCTCGCGTATTAGGAGGGCAGGGTGAGTCACCAGAACCAAGGACGGGTGTTTTTGATGAATCTAACATGTTAACAAATTAGTTTGAAGTTATAATGGGTTTGTATAGGAAGGGGGTGTGTCTGATAAAATGAATATCAAATATCTAAATGAATCAAGCAACTTAAAAACGGTCTGGGGGGCTCACAAAAGCCTGAGTAGATGATAAAATGACCCAAAGTTTTTTTGAAAGTGAAATATCCCTTTACATTTCCATCTATTTTTGCACGGAAGTCACCTGTATATATTGCAGGTATATACAGGTATATCCGTAACATATATTTTTTTTTTTTTAAACTTTCATTATATTCTAGATTCATTGCACTGACATTTCAAAAAGATTATTACGGCATACAGCTCATGATGCTTACATATTACATAAAGACTAATTAAAAAAAGATTTATGGGCTACTTTTGAACAATTTACTTCATCAATGTGGTGTGGCATTTAGGCGACGCGTTGTGAGCTTATAAATGTAGATCGGCAATTTTTGGCAAAGAGATTTGGTTTGGTGGTTAACTGTATCAAATTTGCATTGGAGAGACAAGTCAGTCAAATCAACTGCGAAAGCTCTTATTCATGGCTATGTTTTTAACTTAAATTGTTTTGTTTTCTAATCTCTCCTTTTGCTTCTCTCTGGGATGAAGACTGCAGACCAAACTGCAAGGTAAACGTTAACATTCATTGATCAGTTACACTTAAAAACGTGGACTATTGCCAAATAATCAACAAGCCTCTCAATTTCTCCTCTTAGTTTAGAAAGGTATTATTTATGATTATTTATTCTTTATAATTATAATTGTTCCTTTCTTTATTTTTGAAAATGGAACATACAACTGTAATCTCTTGATGTACAGTAGTTCATTTGCCCAGTGTGTTCTCACTGTTCCTGGTTGTAAGTATCGTGTAGATCATGTGTCCCAGGGGCTAACAGCATGTCACCTTTTGTCTTTGTCTTTTGCTCTGTTTCTCTTTTATTCCCACCCAGTTTGTCCCTGGTGAGAAGGGCGCCTGTGTTGAAGTGGTTCGACCAATCTCGCCTGGGGAGGAGATCACGTGTTACTATGGTGCCAGCTTTTTTGGCGAAGGCAATGAAATGTGTGAATGCTGCACCTGTGAGAGGTGTGTAGCACATTTACATCACTTCTTTTGTTTCCCCGTAACAAGTGTGGTTCACTCACTGATTTTTTACTTTTTGTATTTTTATGAATGTCTCTTTAGGAAAGGGGAAGGTCACTTCAGACACAGTGGGAAACCGCCTGATAATGAAGAAACAAAAGACGCTGTTGGCCAGAAGTACCGTCTGAGGGAGCGATACCTTCGTCAGAACAGAGAGAAGTGCTGCCCTACAAGACCAGGAACTCACTTGGGTAGCTTTACAGGTAACCAGTCTTGTGTTCTCTTAATATATATCATTGCCATTCATTGTTATAATTGTCAATCCTGATCACTTATAATGATAATAATAATACTACTACAGAGCTTGAATTGCTCTGTTAACAGTGGTTCAGACCTTTTTAATCTCAGGGTCCACATTTTTGGTCTGGGTGTATTACATTAAAGAGAATGTAAGTTCATGGCAAGAGAGTCTGCTGGTTTAGTTTGCAGAGAAATATCAGTCCAATCCAAGGACCTGGGGTCATCCCATTATAATAATGCCGAATAATATTTCTCAGATGATTTCACTGTTATGCATGATTGTAAGTTCCCTGTTACCCTATACTCCCAGAAACATCAATACACAAGCTGTCAAAAGAGCTGTCTGTCAACCTATATTTATTGCACATAAAAAGTTAAAAGCTCTTGTAGTACAAGCTGGGGCCAAGCCTTTATTGATTTAAAAACAATAATCAAAATATGAAAGCCTGATTTATACTGGAAGAATGTTTTAGGTATGCAAGAATTGGAGTAAAAAGATGACCACTTGTCTTAGCTTCTAGTTTAAAGCTCAAAGACCTGTGTCATGATGATCTATCGTTTTTTTATGTGCATGTAGAGATGTCTACAGTAATGTTATAGACCAACCAACCTTGTGTATTTCACATTTTCTCTAGCAATTAAATCTAGTCTATAACTGCACAACCATTGACAGCCTCCCCTGCCCTCTTTAACATATTGGGAGACCCCAACCCCAAATCCTGACCCCAATTTGGGGTTGTCAAAGGCTATCTTTATACTTGCATTTGATTCACCTGAAAGTCTATTTATTTATTTTTGCTCCTTAAAAACATAACCGAACGAAAATAGCTGATCCACAAGCACACAAGGTGCTGCATCGCAAGAAGTGTTGAGCTTGTAGATCTGCTATTAAATGTCATAACCAATGCAAATGCTTAAAGGGATATTTCACTTTCAAAAAAACTTTGGGTCATTTTATCATCTACTCAGGCTTTTGTGAGCCCCTCAGACCGTTTTTAAGTTGCTTGATTCACTATTTAGATATTTGATATTCATTTTATCAGACACGCTCCCTTCCTATACAAACCCTTTGTAACTTCAAACAAAATTTTTAACATGTTAGATTCATGAAAAACACCCGTCCTTGGTTCTGGTGACTCACCCTGCCCTCCTAATACGCGAGGGGGCCGTGTTTTTACGATAACTTTTTTCACTTTTTTTATTTAATATTCTTATTGTATTAAATTTTTTTCATTTTCCAAGAAATAAATGAAAAAGGTTATCGAAAAAACACGGCCCCCTCACATATTAGGAGGGCAGGGTGAGTCACCAGAACCAGGACGGGTGGTTTTGATGAATCTAACATGTTAAAAATTGAGTTTGAAGTTATAATGGATTTGTCTGATAAAATGTATATCAAATATCTAAATACTGAATCAAGTAACTTAAAAACTGTCTGGGGGGCTCACAAAAGCCTGAGTAGACGATAAAATGACCCAAAGTTTTTTTGAAAGTGAAATATCCCTTTAATTATGGAGTCCAATCCGACTCATCCCAGTATAAACGCAGCCAAAGTGGTGTACAGACTTGGAACCAGGGAACTTTGGGGGTTTAGTTCGATTGATAAAGTGATTTAGGCCATATTCAAGATGTGACAAAATTCAGAAATGTTGTAAGCCAAAATTAGATACTTTTAAATACATGCATTTGCAGTCTTTGGTTCTGTTTTGGATGGGTTATACATCCAATTAGTAGGTGTGGCTACTGCTCAATGTTGTAATATGTAAATTCAACCAAAGCAGTGTATGCTGGCGGTCTTCAATGTAGGCCAATCAAAACTGCATGAGGGTTAGTTGTTAAGAATCTGAAACACTTCCGCAAAGCCTTTTGCCATAATGCATCCATGCTCAAGCTCGGTCACAGTCACTACAGGCTTTATTGTACTGATCTGGTAGGCTACATGAATCATTATTTAATGTCTGACAGTATTCTAGGTAGAATTATCACACAGTGTAACCCAGGTAAAATAATTGCTCATTCTGCAATAGTTTAAAGATGTCCACCAAAGTCAATTAAACTCTGTGAAATAAATATTAGTTCTGTGAAAAATATCATAATACAAATAATTATAAAATAAAAAACCCAAATGTGCGCAATTTTGGCCACATACCACACCGTACACCTCTACCTGACCTGATGTCATTTTGGCTCTTCCTAGACTAAATCAGTTCCTGAAAAATAGGTTTGTCTGTGAAACTATAGTCCCATCTTCCGTTGAGATGGCAGTGCTTTGAATGGCAAAAATATAGATATGAGCGCTCCATTCTGGTACCGGTCCCGTGAGGTCCGTTAGTAACCAGACTGAATCACAACTGAGATTTCGGTGCTTCATTTCGGTGCCTGAGCTGTCATTATGGCTTCTGTTGCCTGTAATTTCCTCTTTGGAGCCACCTGGTGCTCCAAAGCAGACATTACAGGCAATAGAGCATCACATGTGATTACTGACTAGTAAACAACAATACTGCTCTGACCACCAGCAGCATGTAGGCTACACTTAGCTTGTTAGGTGGTTCAAAAATGCCTAATGCTAGTCAGTCTAAGCTGTGTGGCCACATTTCACTCCAAAGATTCCAACACCGGGACGTGCAAATAGCGGAAGCAGGGACAGTCCCCCAACCATTCTATGGAAAACAATATAGTGCACAGGATACTCACAAACGCAAATCGATGCACCCATGGATTAAAGTTCTCAGTCACTATGACTGATTTCAGTCATTTGGATTCCATTCAAGGAAGGCAGCATCACCGAAAATATCCGATCTACAAGCTCACAACGTTGTGAGTTTGTTATTTTAAGATTGAAGAGTCATTAAAGTGGTCATACTAGCAATAGGCGATTAATCTCTTTAGGCGATTAAAGAGTGTTTGAATTGATCACACTAGCAATTGAAAACCTGTCACGGGCATCTTAATGGAGTAGTTCACCCCAAAAATAACTCTTCTATCAATTACACACCCCATGGAGCCTTGAATTCATGGAGATTTTTTAGTCTTTGTCACATTCCTGAGCCAATATTCCTGGGTCATTTGCTCAATAGGAGACTCCGTAAACTCCGCCGGTTTGAGATGGGGGTCCACGGCCAAATACATGGGGGTCCTTGACATGAAAAAGTTTGAGAACCACTGCTGTGGGAGATGAGTTTCTGCACCACTGGCTGCTGTGTGACTCCTCAAGCAGACTGTGTAACTACCAAACATTTAAATTAAATGGTTGGTTCAGGACTCATTTTGTTTCAAGATGCATTGTTCCTTGTGTGACCCTCAACACAGGATTTGAGAATCCCATGCCCAAATTACTACCACCACCAATAAAAATTATTGTAAGAGAATGCTTTCTCCACCAAAATTTTGTTTTCAGTAGAGTAGAGTAGTGGAAAGGCCCATTGAATGTAATTTCTGAGCTCACTTGATGGCCCTACAGCCAAAAACCTTAAACATAAATATTTACTTCACAGTTGCTTTGCCAATCATAAAGCTGTAACACATTTGTGTACTTTGCTTATTGTATGTCTCTGAAAATGTGAATATTGAATACCTGACATCTAGGCCTATGGAACATATATGATAGCCTGGTATCCAGCCTGCTTCGCTACATTCGGCGGAGTTTTTTTTCTCTCTTTGCTTCTCAGTCTGGAAAGCCTCCCATTGGGAGGTTTTGCAGAACTACACTGGAACTACATATGTTACGTTGGGCAACGTCGTTGCTGATTGGATGTTGTTCAAACGAATGACGAATCACAACGATCACACTGTTTTTTTGGTCCCGCCCCGCACCACAGACCAATCAGAAGCCCCAGGTTCGTTTCGAAGCTTTTGGCATGTCCCGCCTCCCTTGGAGATAGGAGGCTTTCCAGACTGAGAAGCGAAGAGAGAAAAAAAAGTCCGCCGAACGTAGCGAAGCAGGCTGGATCCCAGGCTACATATATGAAGCTTGACAATATTTTCCGCCATTTAGTTTATTTTTTAAATTATTTTACTAGTACTCCTACAGATTTTGACCAGCACTCGCACACATCGGAACACATTCTCTTTGGAGTCATGTGATCAAGATGTATCAATCAGATTTCTCATATTCGATTCAGATTGGCTACGATTGGTTTCCAATGTTTGCCAGAGGGCCCCGTTTAGCAAAAAAAAATCACAAATCCTCAAGAAAGTGGCCCACATTTGAATCACACATTGAGGGGCCTCTCAAAACGACATGGAGGCGTAAACATTAGGCACAAATGGTCTCCTGAGTCATATGACAATGACCGTCAAACAGGGTTTTGATAATCCATACCGTTTGCCTGTAATTGCTTAAAAAAAATTCTGGGCAGTGAAAAAACCACCATATATCATGATAGCAACATCCAATCATCCCCTAATTAGAATTGCATGTTGAGGGGCCTTTTATTTAGATCGTAACTCAAAAAGTTACCCAACCTCCCCCGACGGCTGCACCCCACACCTGACACAGCCCTGGTTAGGCAACCCGGCCTGGCGGAGATCTCTTCTTGTTTAGATGGTGTATGCGGTGTTCAAGCAAGGCATACCAATCTAAATACAAGGTCCTAGGACATAACTATTGACAGTGGGACACAGTTTGACTTTTAGTGCACTGATAATCAAAACATTAGCAAATGTTAAAACTACTTTTCTGTTGACCAGCTAAAGCTCAATATTTCTTTGTTCTTGTTTCTCATTCTTAGCCATCCCATCAAGGAACTCCTTTACTCTGCAAATGAAGAAGAATGCCTTGATGTGCAGAAAGTTGACTCGGAAACAGACGTGGAGACAAGCAAAGCACAGAAGAACAAAAAAAAGTCAACTCAAATCCTCCTCATCCAGGCAGTGGCAGACACTTGCATCACAAGTTAAACTGAAGGACCTTAGAATCAGAATACGGCGCCACACGTTGGAATTTCTGCTTAATTGTAAGGACCCCGGAAGTAAAGAGAGAGCCTTGCTCCACCTGTTGGAAGAAGTTAAGCCAAAAGATAAAGTTGAACAGTTGAAAGAATGTTTGCAAAGAGAAAACCGTAGTGACATTTGCAATGGTAATACAGTTCAACAGTTGAAAGAACTACGCTTGAAAACAGAAAATGACAGTGACATTTGCAGTGGTAACCCAGTTAGTGAGGTAAACTTGAAGCCTTTCACTTTGGACTCTGCAGTGGCTTTTCATGAGAAAAGAGTCCCTAACGTAGCTGTAACAGGCCTTAGTGAGAAGTCTGCCAAAGTGGCGAACAGACAGGTTGTCCAAGCCGTGACCTCTTCAAGAATAAGTATCATGGCTCTAAACGTGGACACACGTCAAACCAGGTCCAGCAACGCAGCAGTTGGTAGCCCTATTCAAGTAGATGGAAGCAATGAGAAAAAATCTCCAAAACTAGATCAGGCAGATAACACAATCACAGAAAGTCAAAGTAACAAGTATATAACAGTTGGTGATGGCACCAGGGGAAGTGCAGATGCATCCTGTGTTACCAAACTGACTTACACTGTAGGCAGTGGGCCCAAGGACAGCAACGCTCTCAGTCCAACATCAAACCAAATGGAGATCAAAAACATAAGACCCCCATCATCCCGGTTGAGGAGTAGGAAACCCGAATATGAATATGCAGCGGAAATTGGTGAAGTCTGTCAAAGTGCCTCGGATAAATCTGATAAACTTGAGGATGAGCCACTCAAATCACTGAAGCAATACCTAACAGTGAACCTGATAAGGATGTCAGAACCAAGAAGTATGAAAGTGGAAAGGGCTGATGAAGAGGAACAAGCACAGGTGATGGTGAGAGGAAAGTGCAGTGTGACATTGAATAAAAAGCCCCAGACGAGGCCAGTGACGGCACAGGCAGAAACCAGATCTCAGCAGAAGCAGGGTGAAAGTACAGAGGTCTCCACAGCTGATGGTAAAGGTGTGAGGGAGATGTATTTCAAGTCTCTTGATAAGATTGATGCAACAAAGAGACAACTAGGTGAAGCTGTGGATGATTTATACTGTGGGAAAAGTGGAGATTGCAAGGTCATTGAAATACAGACAGACACCGAAGAGGGTAGTGTACAAAAGGTTGGTATACAAAATAAGAAGACTATTAAAGATAAAAGTGAAGGAAAAAATGAAATTGGTAGTGTTGCAGAAGCTCCTGTTGCAGAGTGTAAGGATAAAGGGAGCCTAGAAAAGGAAGCTGATGCAGGAAATCACAGTCAAACATGCAAAAGAAAAACAAGCATAGTTTGTGGCAACATTAAGGTTGAGGATTCTTGTAAAGATGGGGGAGAAGAAATAGTGGAAAGAACGGATGAGAGCAAAAAGGTTGAGAACATAGCCAACAAGTCCGGTAGTAAGGAGGACATAGTTGAGAATATAGCTAACAAGTCCGGTAGTAAGGATGAGAATATAGCTAACCAGTCCGGTAGTAAGGAAGACATGGTTGTAAAACGGGCAAGAGTCCTGCTCTACGATATTCTAAGGAATGAGAAAACAAATAGAGATGCGAGTTCTGCAGTGAAAAATACAGGAAAAGAGATTTCTACCTCAGTTAAAGAAGAAATGGAGTCATTTAAAATGCACGGAGATGGAGATGCATCTCCAAATCCATTGCCGAGAAGGAACGTAGCAAAACGAAGCCAGAGGTTTAGAGGAGCAAAACATAAAACTGAACCTGAACAAAAACGAGTTGTAGGAACCTTGGTTGCAGAAGTTATAACTAGAGGCAAGGTGCAGAGAAACGAAAATGTGAAGGTTCAATTGGCGCCTAAGAAAGATGACATACTTGCAAAATGCCCTGACCCCCTACCTCCTTGTCAAGACTCCCTGGCTCCTGCGAAAGCCATGAGTAGTCTTCAACCAGACACCAGTGCACAGGCACACGTACAGTCCAACATTCCTCTGAAGAAACGCATGTTCCGAAATTCTGTGGATATGGACCCTGAGCAAGGACTCAGCTCTCCTCTCACAGAACTCAACTCTTCCACAGAACTCAACTCTTCCACAGAGCAAAGGCAGGACCTTTCCCCGTGTTCAGGTGAGGGTAAAGGCAGAGTTAAGAAGACTGAGGCCCAGGCTCAGAACTTGATGCACAAAAGTGCAATTAAAAATGATTCTCCCATCCGACGTACTCGTTCCAGCGCTGAGTTAGTTCAACATGCTTGCCTACCGAGAAGAACTAGGAAGGTTAAACTGGAGAGACAAGGCAAGGACTTGATTGACAATGCCAAGATACTAGAGAATGATAGACTTGCTAATTACAAACAAACTGACCCACAACATTCCGAAGGTTATGAGGGGGGGAATGAATTAAAAATTGAACCTGGATCTGAAATGAACACTTCAGACCCCCAGGAATTTGACGAAAAGGATGAAACGGAGCAATGCTTCAGGATTCGTTTTAAGAGAAAGCAAGGCAAAAAATGGGAGCTGAAGAAGTCTGAGGCTGATTTGCCATTAACTACGGAAATTCAAGATGATTTGCTGACATGTGACCCTTTTAAGGCCATCATGGATTCTGTATCAAATTTGAACATGGAGATGGCAGCAGCACGGGCACATGTGCATGCTAGTATGAGATCAAAGGACAGATTGCACCGTTTGAAAAAGAGGGGTGAGAGGTTGAGGCAAAATAAAGGATTACCTGCAGGCCAATGTTCACATGATGACCGAGATCTTAAAAACATAGATCAATGTGAACCTAGTGAATCTGGCAAAGACAAAGTGGAAAATAAGGAGAAGCTAAAGGATATTTGTGGAGTCAGTCAGGTACCTGAAAAGAGCATGGATCATAAAAATACCAGTCAGACTTTGTCTGTCTTGGGGCAAAAACCAAAAGTGGAAAATACGGTTGTGACAGATAGCTGCTGCTTTCAGTCAGGGGCACAACACGAACAGAAGCCTGAATTTAAATTTCATCCCTTACCAGTAATCAAACTACGGAGGCGGACAGAAGATGTTTGGGAGGTGGAAGACAGGGATGAGAAACTGTTCGAAATGGAGTTCAAGAGAGAAGCCAAGCAGGAGATAAAGGCTCATGTTATAGACACGGAAAATAAAGGGTTGCTGTGTTTTGGCAAACCCAAAGAAGAATGTCCACCTGCTTCTTGTCAGAAAATGAACAGTATCTCAGGTCCTCTTAAAACAGAAGCACCTCCACCTGAACTGCCGTCCTTATGTCTTTCATCTTTGGCTTCACCTCTTAATGAAGGTACAACTCAAATTAAAGCTTCTGCTCAAAACAGAATAATTGAAAAGCCAGTGACAGAGATGAGTGCCGGGGGAGGGAGGAAACTGAGGCACAAAATGGAGAGACCACGCAAGAGTGGGCCTGTTGAAACACCCACCACTTGCCTCAGTCATACCCTCCAACAAATTGACAACAGTCTGTCCAGACTCACGGAAGGCTTGTGTGCTTCTCAGGCATTGGAAAAAACGGTGTCCTATGCCAGCGGCTCTGCCTCTGTTATCCAACCCCCGTCCCAGTCACCACCATTCACGTCCTCAGATGGTATACTTTCCACTGAGCCTAGCTTTACAAATTGCTGTGATGATGACCTTCTGGACTTTCAGTGTCTCAATTTTGAGGGGTATTATCAACCACCGACTGACCTCTGCCCATTAGAGCCAGCCTCAGATCCCTTCAGCAGTCCACTCTCTCATAGCCCCTCTGATACATGGAACCCAGAAACGCCATATCTTGGACCACCCAGTCCAGCAGGCAACTTCAACAGTGAGGATCTGCAATGTTTCCCAAGTCTCATTACTTCTAAAAGTGACTCTCTTCCTTTGGATTGTGAAGTGAAGGATCTCTCGAAAGACAAAACCCCACTTGGCCACAGTTTAAATTTCCCACCTCTGAGCAGAGCTGAGGTGACTGCTATGGATAGATTTTTGAGTAAAAATCCAGGAATGAAACTCTCCAGAGAAGACTCCAAAATACAACTCCCACCAGGGGTAAACATGACTCGGCCTTTCGGCACAACCCCCATTATGCTAGGCCAACCTACCAATCAAGGCATTCATTTCAGACCTAATGCTAGTCAGAAGTACAGCCAGTCACAGTGTAAACCCCAGGGCCCCTTCCATCGTATGGGCATTCCCAGCAAGTCTCAGTCTTTTCCCAATAATCAGACAAACGCAATCAGAGGTGAACCCCAGCATCCCTTGAACAAGGCTGTCCATTCCCCCCACACAGCCAACAAATTCTTCCCTTCTCAACTCTACACTGTGAAAAATCAAAATCCTGCAGACAATCTATACAACTCCCAGGACAAAACCTCTACTGTTATACAGAGGGTGCTTAAGTATCAAGGAGGAAAGCCGAGCCAAAATTTGTGTAGTGCACCATGTAAAGACAATGTGGCTGCCGGCCGACCAACGGCTATGTCTAAAATACCGACCGCAAAATCACATTATATTATGAAATCCCAGCAGAGTCGTCAAATGGAGACTGCCGCACGCAGAGACTTTACAGACAGCCATAAGGATAACCTTTCAGTTCACGGATTTACCTCTCAAAAAGATGTGGGTCATTTCAATTCATCCAGAAACCCTGCCAGGTCAAATGTTTATAACAACAAAGCTAACTCAGTTTTCCCCCAGTCCTTGAATAAAAACAAGGCATCAGGAAAACCCCAAACTATTGAGACTGACTTGGCACAAAAAAACTTCTCAACTCTCCCAAGGCCTTTCTACTTTTCCAACAAAGTGTCTGAAAGTTATGGCTCACCACAAGGCAAGAGTTTGATCCAGGATAAGTCCACTCCGTCGACCACACACAAACACCAGCCATGTTATGCTCAACATGACCCTTTTGACTTTAGCTTCGACGCAAACCTTTCTCCCGCCATGTCTGAGCACAGTAGTCCCCAAGTGGCACAGCATACACCTGGAACACAGACACCAGCAAACAAGCAGCAGACCACATCCTCGTCGGCCTCTTTTCCATACGCTTATCAAGGTCCTCCTTATGTATTTAACTTCACTGGAGATCACTCATTGACCCTGGGTCTAAGGGATGGGGCTGATGGTCAGACATACCCAGGTTTAGGGCCCACAAACTATACCTACCATTGTCTGATGGAGCCCTCGGGCACTCAAGGTAGGCTGGTCCTTGAGCCCTGTGGACTTCACCCTTCAAATCCGTCCTCTTTTTCAATGGAGGGCTTTGCCGGGCTCAAAGGACAGGACGAACATTGCAGGAGGGACACACAGCAACCGTGCCAGCCTGTTAACCCACCATCAACTCCCCACTATGGACCTGCCACATCCTCCCACTCCATGGGCCCCTCAAAACCCAAGAGAGTAAGGCTAGTGGTAACAGATGGCACAGTGGACTTAGACCTTCAGTACTCAGACTAATTTGTACCCACAGCCATCTCCTGGATCTTAGGCTACATGTATATATGCTCAAGGGGATAATTTCTGCAACAAAATGTTTTTCTAAACCATGTCATTTACAGCCTACCATTTATTGAAGCCCATTTAGTGATTATTGGCATTTGTTTGGATGGACTGTTCTCATGGCAAATGACTTCTAGAGTGATGTATGGTAGTGAAATTTGAAAGTAAACATTTGTAACTTATTTTTTATGAAATACTATATCTTAAATAACATCAAATTGAGAATGCATCTTAAAAAACAAATAGAAATGTTTTTAACTTTAGGACATACAGTATGGCTCAAATCATACTGTGGCCTCAAAGGATTTAGACCCCTTCACTTTTTCCACATTTTGTTATGTTATTTAATTAGATGTGGCTCGGTAAGAGGCTAGCCATCAATGGGTCTGAGTGTCTTGTGTTTTATGGGGATTTGTGGGTCATCAATCTACCCACAATTCCCCATAAAATATTTCTTTTTTTTATAAATACTCATTTATATGATTGAGACTAGGGATGCAACTATTGATTATTTTGCTAGCAATTATTACTTTACTTTAATTATTACTTTATTGAGTATAATCTAATAACCGAGAAGCACGTTATTTGATAATTTGTTTTATCTGTTATACGTATATCAACAAATGTGAACTAAATTGTACAGCAGTGTTGCACAAAAATGGTTGAAGTAGCAAAAATAGTGTAAAATAGGGAAAATCGATATTTAAAGATTTCTCCCAAATTCTATTTCTTTATTAAAATCTATTATCCATTAAAAAAAATATATATATAATCGATTAAATCAATTACTTGATTTAACTGTTGCACCCCTTATTCAGATCCCACCAAGGCCAGATCCATCCATTCCTTTGAGTGTCCTTAAAATGTCTCTTCAGCTTGACTGGAGTCCTGTTGTTGCGTCTATAAATTCTCTCCCCATCATTATGGGGTGTTTTTTGTTTAGATTGTTGTCGCATTACTCAATTCTATATCACAATACAATGTGGAAACAGTGAGGGGATTGAATATCTTCCGAAGCCACTATATAAACATTGAAAACCCCAGACTGTAACATAGATGTATGAAGTTTCCTATATATATGACGGTAGAAATAACAGCTCCACAATAGTTTGCTGGTACTTGTACTGATTGGATATCACATGGCAGCTTTGTGCCTCATTCTTTAATATGCTCTTGTAACTTCCTGCAGAATCTGTTGAAATGCTCTACCCTCATTTTGTATTTGCAGTAAGCAACACATTTTTATGGTATGGTCTTTTAAAGATCACTTTGTATTTGATTCCATGCGTGTGTGCGTGTGTGCTGATGCACATGTGTGTGTTGTGTTTGTGTCGTACTTGATTGTGTGAGTGTCGCCATGCCAAATTGCATTAGGTTTTTTAATGTCAGTAGTGCATAAATGAAAGGCTTGTGCATGAACAGTACTGAAAAATGGCTTCCAGACCTGGAGAGATGAAAACAATTCCAGGTCAACTCCACATGGGACACTAAGTGTGTGTGACGTGAACTGTAGCTCTTTGCAGCTGCTTTCTGGAGTACTTACTGGGTGAGGTTGGATGGCAAGGAGGAGACTGCAATATACTGACACCCTGAAAAAAGACAATCTATCATTGGATAGCTCTAATTTGGCTTCATTTCAAAGGTTGAATGACTTGTCTGCTGAAAGTAGAGTGAGATAAACCTGCTGTATATGCCATGTGGTTGCTGGCTGTTATTTGGTCATGGCTCGTGGAGATATACGTGCAGTTTTAACATGGAGATTATTTACTGTTGACTATAGAGGTGTCGTGAGCATTCCACTCATGTCAGGAGGTATGCTGCTCCATTTAACAGCTTGGGGGAGGTGTTGTGTGACTACATAGCCTTACATGACTACCACGAAACTGTACTGTCTATACGGAAAGGACAATTATTTATTTGAGTATCCTCATTCTTGAAATGGTGCTTTAATGTAACTGAACATTTTACATTGTTTGTGCACGATATAAAATGATTTTTTTATTTAAAGATGATATACTGTACTGAATATTTACGTTGAGTATTATTTAATTTTAAGTCCATTTTACCTACACCATGATTTTGATAATTTCTGTTACAGCCTATTTTTCTTAGTGTTTTTTAAATGGGCGATTCAGTCTTTCCCAAAGTCTGCTGTAGTACTGTACAAATGTAGCCTACATCATTAAAGACAACTAATTCTTTATACATTTTTGCACGCTCTCTATATTCCTGTTCATGTTTGTTCCAAATGGTCACTGGTGGTACCGTGGTGGGGAGGCCTGGAGAGTACTGCAGTCTCAATTTAACAGGAGCACTTGACACCAGGAAATGAAGTAAGACAAAGCTACATGGACAGTTCCATTATAAATGTCTAATACAATTTACATCTACATTGCTTAGCTGATGCTTGTATTCATGTACAGTATTTAACTTCACAGTGCAACTACAAATACATTCCTATATTGCCAACATTGCGTGGAGCCAAATGTAAGGAGTGCTACAGGTCGAACAACATTTGGCCTAAAATTAAGGTTCAGGGTCATCTAAATCTCAATGGTGATCTCTCTTCAAATAAGAGTGAGAGTCTTCCCTAGTCTAATCTATAGGGCATTCTTATCTACCTCACATTTTTATTCCATTGCTCTGTCCACTTTGTATTCAAATTCCCACCCCTCTCTTTCGGTACATGACCCAGTTCTGCTTTTCTGTTGAGTTCAGTGGCATCTGAGTGGTTAAATGTGATGCCAAGTTTAACAGTTTTCTCATGAGGATGGAAGGACACGGAGGGATCTGTTTACACTATAGAGAAGGATTGGGTATTTTTTGTTGACCACTGACATGCCCTACATGCACCATACTTTGTATTTAATCACGGTGATGATTAAAAGCCATTGCAGAATGTAGTTTAAGAAGAGACCAGCTAACTGTTGTTTGTGCTCTTGTTGTACCTTCATGCCACACAATCTCTCTGCCTCCGAATCTGGAACATTCTTCAAGAGTATTACATGGTCTCAATTATTTAATGAGACAGCAGTTCACACTACTTGTCGTGCATTTGTGTACATCACAATTCCATTAAACCTTAACTCTGTGTGTTGCTGTATAGTACCACCCAGCCCCCTGCCCCATTCAACATTTTCTTGTGATTATAGGCCATCATTGCATACAAGTGTAGCACAGTGGCGGTAGCCTCTAAAATGGCTGACTGTTTTGAGTTGGTATTGGGAGTTTCTATGAGATCAGTGTAGTGGAACCAACCACCCAATGCAAGACAATCAGTCACCCTAGCAGTAAAGGAGCAAGAGCACAAACCATCTGTAACGCTGAGAAATGAGCTCAGAGAAGAGAGAGGCAGGGACAGGATTGGTTTAGAAAGCAGCTGAGAATAGAAAATGGTGAGGAGAGAGCTATTGAGGGATGCTCTGGTATTACACATTATTTCCCAAGTGACAGGTGGCAGAAGCTCCAAATAACTGGCCACTGTTTGAGATGTCAATACATTAGTGTAAATTATGTCTGTAAAGAAACCCCACTGTGTCTGCAAGAGGAGAGTGAATAAATATGTCGGCTGCACAAGCAGGGTTATTGCTCTTATCATTATTATGGTCATCTTTCTTTATTAAGTCTGCTTGCTTGCCCTTAAGGCTGCCCCCATTGCACAGAGCGTGTTTTTGATTAAGCACAGCAATCACAGGCTTAGTGCAGCTATTTGGTTACTCTCAATCAGTTAATTGATCTTATTGGTTCCACTTGAGCCTGATAAACAAAATCTGTTTTAACACATGCTTATTCTGCATAGACTCATTGATTGGTGTTGGCCTAACAAATCTGACTAATCAGTCTTAACTCAGATCATGGTATGTACTGTATGAAGGCAATGTGTTATATATTTTGGAAATCTGTGAGAAAATTACCGTATTTATATAATAAATTATAAGGCGCAATTATAAGGCGCACCTTCAATAAATGTATTATTTTCATATATAGGGCGCACCGCATTATAAGGTGCATCTGCACTATAAGGCGCACTGACGGTGCGGCTTATAGTGCGGAAACCAAGGGAACCAATATTGATACATATATAAGGCGCATCGGATTATAAGGCGCATCCGCACTATAAGGCGCACTGACTGTGCTCCTTATAGTGCGGAAAATACATTCAGACTGAAGTGAACTCCCAATATGGTGAGGTAATTTCATTGAAATCAAGTATATTAGTAGTAGTAGTACAGCTTGGAATTAATAGAAGAGGTGTAATTTGGAAAAGCCTCTTGGGGATCTACAGGAATCCTCAAAAATGTATCATATGGAGATAATTGGCAAACTCCTTATAGCCAAACTGAGTTATTAATGAAACTCTGAAGACGTCAAGGCCTTTGACAACATGGGAATCAAAGCACACAATGTACTGTATGTATGTGCTCCAAAGCCATGGCTTTTGCTTCTCATGTTAAAAGCATTCTCAGCTCAGCTCATGTATTCCAATACACACACTTAATGAAAATGATGCAAAATAGCACTAGAAATGGTTCTCTGGCTCACAATATGGGGAACCTTGTTGCTACATGGCACCTATCTTAAAGGTTCTAGCATCTTTAGTGACGGAACCATTAAAGGTGCCTAAACTGTAAGCTGACAAACCAGTAGAGAACCTCTAACGAACCATGCAGGGGCTAAACAGACTCAACCATCCCAAGAACAACTTGAGAACCAATGTGTGTGTACTGTGTATGCAGTACATTCTTTGCCCACTTGAATTCAGAATCCATTTAAAGGTGGTGTTAGTGATTGATTGATCAAATAAGTGTCAAACAGCTCTATATACTGATAGTAATCCCTGCTATACAGTGTTTGTTCAATAACAGGGGTCTCTCCAGCTCTTTAGTAAACAGAAAATCCGGTTCTGGACAACTGGATATCCTCGACGGCGGGCACCGCACTCCCTTGAGTCCTTGCTGCTGTGCGCGCAGAGTTTGAAGTCGGTCGATTCCATATGTGCACAAGACCATATATCTGTCAGTCCTTGTCTCTTTTATTCCCATATATGGAGATTGATGATGTCATCAGTATATGCCCATATATGGGCATGCACCCTTTTGTGCCCATATTTGGACACAAATTTCAATATAGGATATGGAGAATAAACAAGTGAAGTTAGAATTGATAACACAAATAAATCAACAGACAATATCAAATACATGGTCTTTGTGCTGTTCTCTACCCTAAAATTGGTAACCCACCTGAAAATGTATTTTCTGTTTACTAAAGAGCTGTAACAATGATTACTAGAATAATTATAGGGCTTTAACATTTTAACTATAAACTTTTGGTTTTAACCAGTACATATCACTTACAGCACCTTTACGTTTCAGTGCAATACTATCAACTATCAAGCCAGATCTTAGTCTGGGATATTATTTTTTACAGATGGTTATTTGTTGGGAGCGTTCACACATCACTGGAGCACTGGGTTGGAGCACTGGGATTTAGCTGGTGTAGGCCTACAGTACTATGGATTCTGCCTATGAAAATGTCAAGCAGGCTGGACAGCCTTTAATCACTTAAACTATATACTTAGTTCGTTGTACATCAAATAGCGGAAATAGCAGATCTACTATAGATATATTTTTGCTGAGTGTTTGCCTATAATGACATGCTCAGAATACGGCAGAATAGGGTTAATATGATTAAAATATCGTTGCTGTCGGGTCCAAAATGTTCCTTTTTAATTTTATTAATATAAAATAGTGAAAACACCCTATCTACAAGCTCACAACGCGTGGCATTGCGACATGTGAGCTTGTAGATCTGCTATTTTCACTACTTTTGTGTGACAATCTTGTATGATGAAGTAGGGCATCAATTTACACACAAAAAAAATGAAATATGGAGATGCAAGGTTTCTGCCCGACAGCAACGATATACAGTATGTATGTACACATTTGAAAGTGAGCCAGAGAGTTATCACCATGGCTATTCATTATAAGCACTCCTGCTAGCTCTGCTAATGTGCAGAACCATTAAAGGGGTATCGGCCATCGAAGCCTCTGTGGCAAGTTTGACAAGCTCCACTCACTTCTGATGGCTATAATGGAGCTGATTTCTACTTGCTATTAATTTCAGCTAGTCAGTGGAAGCCCCCCCCCCCCATACACATGCACACGCAAGCACGCACACGCACGCACACATGCACACATGCACACACATGCGCACACTCACACACACACACCCTCTCTGTATGGTAATAAGCATTGCAGCAGTGACTTGCCCATCCTCTTATACACATCCCTTCCATTCTTAATTCATATTTTGTGTGTGTGTGTGTGTGTGTGTGTGTGTGTGTGTGTGTGTGTGTGTGTGTGTGTGTGTGTGTGTGTGTGTGTGTGTGTGTGTGTGTGTGTGTGTGTGTGTGTGTGTGTGTGTGTGTGTGTGTGTGTGTGAGAGAGAGCAATGAGAAAGAGAGCAAGCAGATTGTGGTCTTCTGTGTCTTTTTTGCTGTCTGTGTCTCGTATCGTCCATTATTGTTTGATTTGGCCTGTAAATTAAAATTAACATGCAAACATGCTTTTTTATTGTTATTTAGTGTTGGCATCTCTGTACTGTTGGTTGGATCCTGCTGTGTGTCATGGTGCTTTCAGTTCTATGAAATAGAGTCTAACTCCTCAAAACATCAAAGACCAAGAGACAGAAAAAGAGAGGGAGGGAGAAATTCTGCCCTGTTTCTGGGTGATGATGGTGAAGAGGGAAAGAGATCGAGAGAGTGACCGAGAGAGACGGAGAGAGAGAGGGAGAGAAATGGTGGGGGGAGGGGTGGGAGCACGAGAGAGAGAGAGAGAGAGAGAGAGAGAGAGAGAGGTTGGGGAGGGAAGCTGAGAAAAAGAAACTAACCAACCAGATGAATGCGAGAGAGAGCGAGTGAGTGAGAGAGATAGGGTCTGTTTGAACATGCTTTGGGGGGAGAGAGAGGGAGATTGTCAGGACCAAGCAAATAGAAGTGTTACTACAGAGCTGCTGCTGGGAATCGAGGATAATAGCGCATCATCTCAGCGCATTCAGCCACACTGGACACCTTGTAATTTCTGGGGGGGCTAATTATTACAGCAGGGTTTTTTTCCCTCTTCTTCTTTCCCTCAGCCTTCCTTTCCTTTTTTTATTGCAGTCTTCATCATCTGCCTTCCCCATTCTTCTGCAACTGGCAGCCGCTGGGCTTCCCCTGTTTCCCACTCTCGTGTCACTCTCTGTCTCTCTCCCTTTTTCCAAAAGGAGGGATCTGTGTTTCAACAGGAATTGAAGAAGACAGTAAGAGAGCTTTCTTTCTCTACATCTGAGGGAGAAGAGGGGAGATTGCATAGGCAGGGGGGGTAATGTAGCAACGCATGCAGAGGAGTGGGATTTTCTTTTTGCAGGGTGGTGGTGATGGTAGTGGGGAGGCGGGGGTAAAGCGGGAGATTTGTCGGTGTGTGTGTGTGTGTGTGTGTGTGTGTGTGCATGCGTACGAGCGTGTATGTATGTGTGAGCTCGACTGGAGAATGCAGGGTGGAACATGGCAGGTTAAAGAGATGCATGCTACTGCATTGGTGTGCAATGTAATATTAATTCATGACTTCAGATAAAGACACAGTTGCACAGAGAGATGATGAGGGGGAGAAGAGAGGATCTGCTGAGGATGCATGTAGAGGAGAGAGACAAGCCGGGCAGCATTTGGCAGTGGAGTACTCCTCGATGCCCCAGATTATACATGCACACTTTAACCCAGCTTTAACCAGAGAGACGGACCAAGGGACAAAGTGGGAGAGTAATGCAGCAGATGCAGTTCCTTGTGGGCTTCTATATATCAGCTATTTTCAGTGCACGATAACGTCATACAACAGAGCATAAATTAGGCATCAGAAAGATGAGTGGAGGACAATATAGACTACCTGAGAGGACAATGATGGGACCATTGTATACTATAGCAAACACATAAGAGTGATAAATACTTGGATTGATGGATATACCAAAGATCGATGTAAGCTATACTTACAGTAATTGATCTACATTCTGTAACACTGATGCTTGCCCACCCACATACATTTGCATGCATGCCAAGGGCTGGGGATGATCTGGCTCACATGTGTACACAGTAAAACACAGGGTGTTAGTTCATAGGGCATAAAATAAAGCGGTAAAAAGAATTACACTCAGGAAACGAACATTCAGGATTTTTCTGTGTACTCAGTGCATACATTATATGGCTATATGCATTGCATACAAAAGAAAAGCCCAGTAAACCGTACATCAGCTGTCCTGACATGCCATGCACAGAGAGAGTGCACATGAATGAACAATGCACACATATGTTACATCTGTGCAATGACACACACTTACTTACTGCCCTTTATGCCAGTCGGCATGTAGGGCACCTAGATACTGAAAGTACAAGTATATTAGGAATTCTGCCATGCATCAAGAAGCAGATGCTCTTCATAGTGGAGAGAGAGAGAGACACACACACACACACACACACACACACACACACACACACACACACACACACACACACACACACACACACACACACACACAGAGCTAATCTCTCTTGAGTGGGTACTACCTCTATAGGAATTGAGTCACCCTCCCACCAGGCAATGTGTTTGATCTGCCCCTGTCATTATTATCCAGTGTGAGTCTATCTATAAACACATCTATTGTCTCTATTGTTCATGTAGATTGTGCAGCCCACAGAAAGGGAGTTGGAGATGGGTCACTTTACTGGGCACGTGTAATTACACACACGCTACTGTGTGTAGGGGCCAACAGAGGAGGAGGACGCCTTCAGTGTACTGAAGCAGAGCAGAAAGTTTAAACATTGATCTTTTGCAACAATTCTATGGGTCGGGGCATCTACGACATAGGCATTAGGCAGATAACATAATTGTGCTGTGATGGGTTCTTATGTTTACATGCCTGTTCAGAGTGCTTTCTAATACGTTGCGTACAATTAGCCTACATAATTAAATGACTCTGGTGATGTGCACTCGCATTTAACCTCTTTCAACCTGGCATCCCTTTTTTGGGCATGTGATTATACTGTAGGCAATATGAATTGGCAAACATGGGCGAAAATAGCCAATATACAAGCTCACAAGCTTGTAGATCAGCTACTTTTGCCCATGTTTGCTATTTGTTATAGGATGAAGTACATAGGGCTTTAGTGGTTAATTTAAACCATGTGGTTTGGATAACTGCTGGCGACACACAATGCCAGGTACGTCACCCAAACATGGTGACCCTCGATGGACTTCAGGTTGTTTCATGTCGGGTGGTGGAAGAAAACAATGAAAATCCTGCCTGGATAATCAAGCAGAAAGAGAGAATTTGTCACTCACCGTCACCACTATAGAGCAAGTGACAATACAGAATACTTGAAGCCACACTGAGATTCAGAGATTTAGAAATCTCTCTCTACCTCACACCTCCCACTCAACCGCCCAGCACATGGTTGCAGAGTTCAGAGGAACTGATAAATGCTTTTGTACATCTTGTGTTGTTTGAGTCTCCTGATGCATGTTCTGTGCATAGAGTCAGAGCCAAAGCCAGGAGTTTTAGAAATGGTCATTAGTCCCAGCCCGTGTCCCCCACCCCCAACCTTGAGAACATTTTGAAGACTACAGTACAGTATAAATCTATGCATTTTAAGGCACCTATAAGAGCAAGAACAATCTAAATTCCAGCCGTGTGTGTCTCTGTGTGTGTGTGTGTATGCGCGCCAGAAAGGAAACAATTCAGTTGTTGCTTAATAACATAACTAATAATTAACTAGAATAATAAAGTCGGAAGATTACTATAGTCTGGTTGCCACACTAACTGTCGTTTAGATCCAAAGCAATATAGTCTGAAGCCAACATTAAACATGTCTGTTGCATAAAATTAAATATGCCATTTCATCAATAGATTGGATACAATATAGTAGCCTATTTAACCTTGTAGTTTAAACACGCAATTTCAAACAATATTAATCCAGTATGGTGACGGAAACATACAAATTAGCAACAATCTGCAATTGTCAACTCAGAAATTGTAATATCTAGCCTAAAATAAATGTTTAAAGATCTTATCTTCAAAAGCATACAATACTAGGCCGATGCCTGTTGAGAATGCATGCCACTATGGTTATGCAATAGCAATACCCATTGCTGTTGTCAGAGTACACATTGGCCATTCTGGCACATCATGTTTTGATTATTGTTTATTTCCATATAAAAGTATTGTTCCTTTTCCATTTTTGTTGTTTTAAAAATGTATGTGCAAATAAACTAAACTAAACTAACAACTTAACATTGCTATCAGCAACTGTAGCAAAGAACTGTTCAAATGTGTATTTAATACAAGCTTTACAAAGATGTTAATTGTAAATGTCTGCAACTGAGCCTATGTTTTTCCCATGGTGCCGGCCAGCAAGCCGCCATGGGCATACAATGCCAAGTTCAAGACAGTCATGGCCAAACTGCAATGGCGCATGCGTAAAGAATGAATGCATGGCAACACCACTTCACTGTGGGCTTCGAATGTATTTGTGCTGGTTTTCTCTCCAGATACAGTAGGCAGGTGCGAGAGCTTAGGTCTCTCTTGTATTTCTCCCTACTGAAACGTCACGTAAAGCAACGATTAGGGATTCATTTTAAGTGTTTTAAAAATAGGATGAACTGTACCATCAGGTCACTAAAATCCCCAAATCATGTCAATGTAAAGCAGTCACATGTAGACTACACTTGACAGATCACACTCACTCTCATGAAAAGAGACTGTAACTAAGATAAGTTCAATCACTTACTTAATCACTATCAGATTTACCAAATAGCCATCCATAAATACTTTGTGATTGGGCCTTTTTCCATTGGTTTTCAATTTCAGTGTAGTTGGAGGATACAGATGAAGAACAGGTAGGAAGGGTAAGCGTGCACATGAGTTTGACAGTACAATAAAAAAAAAAGTAGATTCCAATTCCAATTCAGTTGAGTCATTATTATAATCCCAGTGAGCTCAATTAAGTTGGCTGGCAGCTGAGCTGGTTCAATGGGTTTTAACATGGATTCTAATAGACTGTCATGGATTTTGTACTTCTGTTTTTTATTTGGCATAAAGAGAGTCAAGGTCCAGTAAACCTCCATGATTTGCCTTCCTGGGTGACCAAATTAACATTCAGCCAGCGTTGGCATGGAAATACCATTAATTCTTCCTCAGTTGGAAGTGTTATGGAGTGCCATACTTTTGTTCCGCTACCAACCGACAACCACTGCGCACAGTTGCCATTTCTGCCCAAGCAAATCCCTCCTGGGTGTAGGAAGTAATAACGCATCCCTCCTCAGGGATGAAGGAACAAAAATCGCTTTTTATCACACGTTCATTTGAAACTAAACTAGGCATTTTGAAGATGTATCTGCATTCTGCACAATGGCGTACAGTGCCTACCTGTCCCAAATAAAAAACAGGCTTTGAGTTGGGTTAATGATTAATTTGTATTAATTGGATTGTTTCAGACTCATTCAAAAATCCTCCTTGGGGAGTTATACACGTATATTGTATCTTTATACTCATTTGCTCTTCACTTGCGAGCGACTGCCTAGCACAGTGGTTCTCAACCTTTTCAGGCTGCGACCCCCCAAAATAATCATATTTGAACTGGGGACCCCCCACCCTGATAAGCACTTGTAGGAGTTAAGGCATTACATTTTGTTTGACTCGGTTCCATATATAAATATTGTGAAAATAGCAGATTTGCTTGTAGATTGGCTACCTAGTATATAGTTTGACCAGTATTTATTTTATAGTATAGTTTGTTGATTACTTTTGATGCAGGTCTCTTTTCTAGGTATTGAAAAGGTCCTTAAATTGTCACTTCACTGTCATCTGGGGACCCCCCAAAAATCTTTTGGGGTCCCAACCCATGAGAACCACTGGCCTAGCAGAGTCCCATATCAGATTTACATTTATTGTCAGTTGCCCCCCCCCCCCCCTCCTATATCTGCCCAAGAGTGAGGAATAGAGCTTAACTTTCTTTTCAATATTTGCTACCCTACTCTGCAGGGATATAGTTCATAACTCCAGATTTAGACCATCCGTTTACTCTCTCTTCTCCATTTTCCTTTTCTCTTTTCTACCTATTTTCCTCTCCTTCGCTCCTGCCCGCGGTAAACGACTGATCTGGGACAAAAGGCCTCCCCTGCGCTCTGTCCTACTTGAGGTTGTCCTCTCCCTCTCTTATATCTCACTCTGTCGCTCTCTCTCAATCTCTTGTTTCTCCTAATATCACTGTCATTTACCTCTTTTCACCTATCTCTTTGTGAGTCACTCTGTCTCTATTAATCATAGCTTGTGTCTGTGTTTCATCATCTTAGAGTGATGGCTCTGTCAGGTTTTAATTGGGTGTCAGGCAGTTTGGTAGAGAGGAAGGTTTAGCACTGTCATTTACAAAAAAAGTGTTGATTGAGCATGGGTGGCTGTCTGTGCAGCAACACCCTGTGTCACATTTATACAACTGCAAACATTCACACCTGTCCAATACACAGCCAGAGACAGAGAATGTTCACCAGAGAGCAGTTTCAGTATTGGAGCTTCTTCACTCAAGGGCACCTCAATGGTGATTGTTGAGATAGGGGTCTCTAAAACCATTGGGCTTTAGTGACCCCCATTTTGCTAGTCAGGTCATGGATTTAAACAGGCGCCCTTCAGGTCACAAAGCTCCTCTAATCTCCAAGTTACTGTACTGGCAGTCCTAAAAAATACATCACTGACGGTGCATTTCTCTATATCTGGCTGCATGTCTCTGGGAAAAACCATTAGCTTGAAGTGAAGTACACATATTGGTTTAGTGCTGTAAGAGCAACAAGCCACACAAAGACAACGTCCTGTGTTAGACACCGTGAAAATTGCCCATTAGCAGCACTTCTCCTCTAGTCCCGCTAGAGTAAAGCTGTAGTTCGCTGATCCAATCATGGCTACTGAGCACTGCTGTGTATACAGTGTTAATCTAGTGTAAAATAAACCGTGTGTGTGTGTGTGTGTGTGTGTGTGTGTGTGTGTGTGTGTGTGTGTGTGTGTGTGTGTGTGTGTGTGTGTGTGTGTGTGTGTGTGTGTGTGTGTGTGTGTGTGTGTGTGTGTGTGTGTGTGTGTGTGTGTGTGTGTGTGTGTGTGTGTGTGCGTGCGTGCGTGCGTGCGTGCGTGCGTGCGTGCGTGCGTGCGTGCGCCTCTGTGTCTGTCTGCCATAGAAAATGCTGTTCACTCTAACATTATATGGCTGACCATCTATCTCTCCATCTATTTCTCCCAGTTTTTCCGTTTACTCATGCAAATACCTATTCTTCAGCCCCGCCCAGACAGCCCACATCTGTCGCATTCTAATGACTCCATTCAACAGTAATTGCCATTCACAGTAATCGGGCCGGTGGTGGGGAGTAGGGGGACGTGAAGGGCAACGTCCACACGGCGGATTGGCTCCCAGTTTATTAGTAATAATTGTGCCATCGAGAGTCGGGGTGGAGGGGGCTGGGATGCGAGTTCTCCCAGCAGTCACCACTGCATCATCAAAGTGGTGCTATTTTTAGCAGCATGGGGTTGGAGGAGAAGCCTGGCCCAGGATGGTGATCACCGCGTAAGGCAGAGAGGGGAAGCGGGTGGGGGGTGGGGGGTCTTGGCACAGTCAGAGCCAGCAGCATCAGCAGCAGTGGGAGCCCCTGCAGATCTCTGCCTGATGGGATCTACTGGGGTTGGTCGTGGAATGTTGACGTTGAAGCGCATGACTGCATTGTGCAAATTGCTGCCAAGGTTGCTGTTGGGTTGTTGCATTGTGGCATCTTTATTTGTCATGGCATTATGTCATGGGGGAAACCGTGCCACTGACTCAATTATGGGAAAGACTTTTGGGTGGTGGATTTGGTTACAGCCATACTTTTCTTGCATTTTCTGATACTGTACCTCAAGCTTTTCACTTGCCTTCTCCCTTCACCAATTTTAAGCAGCTGCTCCCCCTGATTTATTTCTGAAGGAAGGAACCAAGTAATAGCCTGGTAAACACCCCCTCCCTCCGGAAATCTCATGCATTGCATTGCATTTGGTTTCAGGAAGGAGGGTCTGGGATTGCTCACAGAGTAAAGCTGCCCGAACCGCTGCGCATACGAACCAATCAGCGGCTGCTAGGGGTGGGATCATCCAATCACCTGCCTAGTAGCTTGAAAAAATGAAACTCCGTCTGTCATCGATTCTGCGCCCGAAGTCTCAGATGCAAGTACGCTGTGAAACAAAATGTGTGTCGCAAGCTTCTTCCATTTGACGGAGTGAGGTTAACCAAGTAATGGAAGACACAAAGAATAGAAGAAAAGATTGCTTCAATGCAACTGTAGTTTCTGCTCAACTCTGCCTCTACATTGCAGTAATACTGAGTTCACACAGTTTAGCAGCTGATCGGTCATCATCATGGTCAGATGTAGTGCGATATTTTTGGTTTCCTGCTGACCTTCCAATCATACTGCCTCTGAGTGAATTATTGTTGCTATCAGTGACTGTCCACCACCAACAAACTAGTCTTATTATCAGAACTGCCTGTGTGTTTGCGCATGTGCACACATCTGGAACAGCTTCCCCATACACATTACATCTGCAACTTCTGTCTTGAAGTTTAAGAAGCTTTACATTCTTACCTTTTTAACAAGTATGCAATTAATATTGTCTCCGCCACGGCCGAAGGCGTGGCCGAGACACAAATGTTTTGCACCCGGTCCGTCGGTCCGTCCGTCCGTCCATCCCTCTGTCAGTCCGTTCCTCTGTGCACAGCTAATCTCCGGCACCGTTTGTCCGATCGACGTGAAACTGTGCACGCACACTCCCTGGATGCCAGAGCAGAATCTCTGGCTTACATTTTTCGTAACGCCACCAGGAGGCCAATTTTTGCAAAACTAGTTATTTTACATGACTCCTGCAGATTTTGTACAAACATCACGCAAATCGGTACACATTATTTCTATAGTCATGTGATCAAGACAGATCTATCCGATTTTTCATATTCCATCCTGATTGGCTAATATTGGCATCTATAGTTTGCAGGAGTGGTTAGCTTCGAACAAAATGCCTCAAATCATGAACGCAGCGATTCCACTCACCTCTAATTCCGAAAATTGCTGGCCCACAATAACCTACCTGGCCTTGCGGAGACCTGTGCTCCGAGGAGCACTTTTTCTAGTTATTCATTTATTTTTGCATACTTTCTGTAACATCTCTAAACAGATTAGAGACTCAGGTGCAGAGAAAGACTCAAGACACAAGGTGGAATAAAAAATAGGCATGTCTTTACTGGGAAGCGGGTAGTCATACACAGGTTCACAGTCCTAGAGCAAACAAATCCAGAAAGAAATCCAAAACAAGGTGGGGAAAAAAAGAAAGGAATCACTGGAGAGCACTAAACACACACGGTAGAACAAAGACTATCTGGCAGAGGAACAGGGAAAATGGGAGTACATACATGTATACATGGTGGTGGTTGCCACATGATGTGCGAAGGCACACCATTTGGACAAGTCACAGTGTGCTTTGGGATTTTATGTCACGCACATTATTATTGCAATAGTCCAACTATACAAAAGATTATGATTATTATTATTATTATCATTATTATACGTTTTCTTAATTTTATTTGTTTCACAATGCATCACAATGAAATGCGTTGTGATGTAGTAGATGGTCCATTTTCACTATTTTAGAAAAAAATGTAAAGCGTTGAAAAATGGCTTAAGTGGTTAAACTTTCTATCTGGCCTCAGTAAATAAAAATAAACATTCACTGAGTTATCAGAGAGTGATATCACATGTTATAGAGGCTATTTTGCATAGATGTGAATGTGTGCCTTGAGATCTTTACGTGCCATTTAGGTGTGCCACTGCCTTTAAAACCCACTGATTACAAAATCAGAACTAACTGATTGCAGGTGTAGATGATCTGGGCGAGAGGCAGACACTTGAAGCCAAGGCTGTGTAAAAAAAAAGGTGAGAACATGAATGGCACTTTCTTGCTCAATTCCAGTTTTCATATTTGTCGCACAGATATACATTTTATTTTCCTGAACCACCAGGCTCTCACTGACCTCAATCCATTCCATTGAACTTTCGGCTCCAGTTTATGCCCTTCTTTACCTTCTTTACACATAGCCTTGAATGAAGGCAGGTCCTGAAATGACACCACAGGTGGAACAAGTAAAACGGTACTACAAAACAAAACGGGGACATTAGAAGATAACTGCAAAATAAAACGGGGAGCACTGAGGTGCCTGCATGGCTCAGCCAGTTTGTGCACAGACCACAAAGAGCTTGTGAGTGCAAGCGCCCAGGTTTGGGTCTGTCCCTCCTGACTGTCCCTGTCTGTCCCACGTGTCTCTCCTCTCTCTCTCTCTGCTGCCCTTGGTTTCCTGTCTCTCTTCACTGACCTATCTAAAGTCAAGCATAAAATGCCCAAAGAAAAATCTTAATTAGGGAACACAACAGGCAAGGATTAATGGAACGTTACACTCTCTGTGTGTGTGTGTGTGTGTGTGTGTGTGTGTGTGTGTGCGCGTGCAAAAATGTGTGTATGCATGTGTACTGTATGTTAATGTGTGTGTGTGTGTGTGTGTGTGTGTGTGTGTGTGTAAAAATATGTGTGTATGCATGTGTACTGTATGTTAATGTGTGTGCATGTGTTTTTTTTATATCAGTAGCAGTAGGCAGTAAAGGGCATTTGAACGTTTATCTGCAAGGATGAATTCACAATATTCCAGCTGGAATGGATTGGCCGGCATGCTGCATTAATAATAGAAGCACAGCTGGCAGTATTTATAGTAACAGTGGAGGCGGGGCTGTGGCGGCATGAATGGGAATTGATGTATGAGATCTTTTCCTGCCAGGCCAGAAGGCTATTGGACACAGTGTGGGCTGTGACACTTCAGGCAACAGTGGCTGTAGAATTGTGCACACGTGCACATCCATACAATGTTTTGTACCTTCTGTGTCCCATTGCCATATGATGTCGCTGCACCTAAAGATTAGGTGTGTTGACAGGGAATGAGGGAAAAGGAAAGATATAAGTGGAAGATATCACTCATGTTTAGTCAATAGCATAGCATGGGAGATTTAAAAATTTAAGATTTAAAAATTTTAACAAGCCTTTATTGCTTAGTCAAGACAAAAATGACATGACAGTCTACAAAATGACATGAATAATGGCAAAACAAGGTAACCTAGAGGTGTACATAGTTGAGCCGCGTATTTATATACAGTTTATATACAGTTTTCTTCTGACTGGTTGAAATGAAAGAACAGGAACTGGCTGTTTCTACCAATAAGGGGCATAGGGTCACATTCAAATACAGCCCCAAAACCCCATTCCAGAACCTTGCCTCGGTTGTGTGCCTTGCTAATCGGTAGACTTTCAGCCTTAACCTCCCGGGATAGAATCCTGCTGCCGCCACTGACATAAAGTATAGTTTTTGTCTGCGACGGAGGCGCGCCGTCTGAAGCAGATTTGAGCCACAAGAGGCGCCGCCGATCGAGCTTCGCCGCGCTGAACGTTACGAAGTCTGCTTCAGCCGACTCAGCACCGCCCGAGTTATTTCCCTGATAGGGATAGAATCGTAAATCATGTTTTGGGGTGAGCGTTCGGCACAACTGCCAACCAAAGTGACTACTGGCCAAACACAGCACGTCTTTTCCGGGACTTGGCAAAACACTGCTGTAGATTGTATATACGCGCGTGGCTCATGTCCTGTAGACTCAGTGTTTCAGCCCAAGTTTCTTTTGGTGTCTTCAGCACCCTCCGGTGGAAAGATTTGCAGACAGAGTGTGACATACATGTATACAGACAGACAGACAGACTTCTTTCCTATTGGTTTAGATTGATTGATTGATTGATACTATTAACACGATTTTTAACAGTACAGGTAGTACAGTCAAAACTGTTGGTGAACTGGTTGACCAGAAACGGGAAGCTCCACCCCCTCAGCCTAGGGTTTTATCCCCCTTTAATTAAAAACCACAACAACAAATAGTAGCCTACTTTTCTGGTGCATCCCAAAAATTTCCAACTCTGAAATTTCTCCCTTCTTCCTCCTACTTGGTCCGAAATTAAATCGATCAGTTAACATTTATTCTTCTCTTCCTTGCAAGGGTAACCAAATATGTGGGATGCGGAAGGGTAGAGATTGAGTAGGATGTATAGGAAAATAGACAAGCTGAGAAGGATGGAGGGAAGAGCGGAGGGAAAAAGGCCAGAGTAGTCTTTTGATGTGAAGCAGTATTATTGATTGGCCCACATAGCATAGATTAAGACAATGATCTCTCTCTCTCTCTCTCTCTCTCTCTCTCTCTCTCTCTCTCTCTCTCTCTCTCTCTCTCCATGGTTAGAATTTATTAAATCAGATTCAATTTGTGGCTCGCTGTCATATGGCCTCTCATCTTTGCTCAACAGTTATCTGTCAATTACAAGCCCATTAACAAGAGAAGTAGAGGAGAGTCTTGCATTTGCACGCACAAACACACACACACACACACACACACACACACACTCCTGCGTGAAGGACAGGTTAACCTTTCATTGCACAAGACATCAGTATTGAGCATACAGTAATGCCAGTATTAGGAGATGACACAAAATATTTTTCTGATGTAATGCATTGTTGAATATGAGGTAAAAATGTGAATAATAAGTCAATGTAGAAATCATCTCATTGGCGATTATTGCTGAGAATGGAGTGGGTGGTGAAAGGTGCTTAAATACTGCATATCTGTATGGGATGCTACTATATCTGTCGAATAGAAAATCTATTCACTGTTCTGTGGAATAGATTTTCTATTCAAAAGCCTCTAAATGTGAAACCACAAACCCTTCAGGAGAAAGCGCTGATTCAGCGGCAGCGGAACCATAGGGAGCTGACAGACTCGCTACACTCAGTCAAATAAGTCTCTCTCATACTGTGGCAGCTTTGTCCAACCTTTGGCCCCACTCTCCTCTTCCTCGCTTACTCTCATGTCTATTTATGTCACAAGCAATAATCCACTGATCCAGACTGTTATGTTAATTATGACATCTACCATGTAAATCATTGTCTCGTTAAGCCCAATTTATAATGCTTCGTACGGCGAGGTGTAAATTAGCTTGGGAGCTGCATCGCTCATCATCGCAGCCCCTGCTTTGGACACATCTCCCAGCAGGGCCAAGATCAACATTTCTTAAACCTGCCCTGACTCAGCTGATGGTTCGATTTGAAAGGATTGTTTTACAGAGAGGGGTGAATGAAGTGGAAAAAAACCCTGCAAGAGGCCTGTCAATTAAAACCGACAGAAGAACGTGTCAAGTCAGCTGCCGTTGTGCTTTCTTCTCACAGGGTTGCATGCTGTGCTCTGAGGCTCACAAAAGGAGCCTCAGCTTGGTTTTGCCACATGGTTGCATCCTGTTTGCCGCCTGCAGCCACGGAGCAGCACCCACCATTTAATATTTCACAGCCCCTCGTATGTTCAGTCAGTCTCCTTCCCTACAGCTATTCCCACAGTCGCTTACTTATTCATCATCCCCTTGCATTGCCAACTAATGGCCCTGCCTCTGCCCTCAGTAGAGCCATGGTGGCAAGCAGCAAGTGGGTGGTTCTACCTCTCAAGTTGATCTCACCACTTCAGCCAGAGCATTACTCACATCCTGGTATGACTAAAATGGTGTGTGTGTGTGTGTGTGTGTGTGTGTGTGTGTGTGTGTGTGTGTGTGTGTGTGTGTGTGTGTGTGTGTGTGTGTGTGTGTGTGTGTGTGTGTGTGTGTGTGTGTGTGTGTGTGTGTGTGTGTGTGTGTGTGTGTGTGTGTGTGTGTGTGTGTGTGAGAGAGAGAGAGAGAGAATCTACTGTCAATTACATAATCTGGTGACTTGTTTTCCTACACCTTTAAAAATAACAAATGAATAATCACGGGGCGTGCAGGGGTAAAGTTCGTATCCACCAACACAGAGACTGTATAGGTTTTGAATCATCCGTGGTGCATCCGTCTTGGCTGGACGCTCCAATGAACACAGCTGTCCATGTTCGTGGGTGTGAAGCCGGGCAGGGAGGGCGATCTCTGTTGCTGCGCTTTGACTCCTACAGGGTTGGTCAGGGGTGCCTATTCAGCGGGGTGCAGCACTGAGTGAAATAGCATGTTCTTCTGCTTGCGTTTCCTCCTCCTAGTAAAACTCCTCACTGTAGGGGAAAAGAAGGCGGCTGCCAACTAAATGTGTATCAGAGGAGACACTGGGAATTAACATAACTGGGCAGATGCTCGTTGGGAACGATGCCTGTTGGGAAAGCATGCCCCTCCGCTTATGCAATACCCATTGTACCTGTTGTCAGAGCACAGAACTCATGATCATGGAGGCCAGTCTATGAAGTGAATGACACGTGATTATGAATGCCACCAACGTTATAGGATAGACCCGCCTTACCTGTGTCTGATTGGCTCCCTGGCAGGCATAGTTTTACTGAGGTTAGGGTTAGGGTTAAGGTTAGGTTTAGGCATAGTTTTACTGAGGTTAGGGTTAGGGTTAAGGTTAGGTTTAGCCATAGTCTTACTGAGGTTAGGGTTATTGTTAGGGTTAGGCTTAGGCTTAGGCAAACGAGAACTGTCAATCACAGCGACTACAGGCCAATCACAGCGGGTTTTACCTCCCACTGCGGTGGGATCCATAATAACGTGTGAAGATCAGGGATCTCCAACTGGGTTGCTAGTCAGACACGTGCATGATTAATTCAATGTCCAGAGCTGTTGCATCATTTTGGATATGTCAATCCATTTATTTAACAAAGCCATTCTAAAAGTGTTTCGTTCCCCCATTCACATCTGTAAAGATAACAAAAACTCACATGATATAAAATAACATTGAACGCCGCCAGCAACACACGGCGTGACATGGCACGGTCGAAAACTGTGTGGCCTTCCCTCATTGCACACCTGCCCACAATCACCACTGCCAGGTATAAATTAGGACCACGCACTGTGATTATAATGACGTCATCGTCACTATTACCTAGGCCACAACCTATGCAGCGTTCATTTAATTAAAACAAAACAAAACTAGAAAAAGTGCTCCTCGGAGCACAGGTCTCCTCCGCCAGGTCAGGTAGGTTATTGTGGCCTCCTGGTGGCGCTATAATAGGCCAATGTGGACACTGCATTCATGGCTTGGGGTATTTTGTGCAAAAAAAATAGTTTTTGCTAAATTAGACCTGCTGGTGGCGCTATAACAGGCCAATGTTAAAATGGTGGCATTTGTTCCTCAACATAGTGTGAAGGTGCGTGCAAAGTTTGACCGCAATCGGACGGTGCGTTCATGATTTGCGGAATTTTGTTCAAAACAAGCCACTACTGCAAACTTTAGATGTCTTAGCCAATGAGAATGGAATATGAAAAATCAAACACATCCGTCTTGATCACATGACTATGGAGATCATGTGTACCGATTTGCGTGAAATTTGGATAAAATCGGAAGGAGTAATATACACATTTTTTTTAACGTAAGTTGGCCTCCTGGTGGCGCTATAAAAGGCAGATGTGAAAAATGCAGGGCAAAGCTTTTTCCTTGACCTCTAGGGAGTGCGCATACAAAGTTTTACACAGATCGGTGCAGTTATAGGTACAAACATTGATTGATTGAATATTTTATTAGGCAAAAAATGTAAAACAGCACAGTTACATTTAAAATACTTTGTCTAACAGGTCCGTTCATAAAAGTCCTTGCGGACTTGTTTCCAATGAGGGCCTTGGTATTTAATTCATAGGCATATATAGTGGCACCACAGTTCAAATATCATTACAAAATAAACAGCCAAAAAAAATATATAACACTATGTACAACAAAAAAAATTAAAAAGAGGGGAAAAAAAAATATGTACAAGAACAGGGGGGGGAGGGTCTGCTGTCTAACGGGAAAATGGTACTACCTCCACCTTTGGCCTCCTGAAAGGTGATTTTTTAAGGCTCTTTTAAATGAGCCCAGCGAACTGCATTTTTTGAGGGATGGATGAATCGGCCTGTTATAGCGCCACCATGAGGCTGATTTGAAAATGTTCAAGTGCCATTTCTTCCTCGGCATAGTGGAAATATCATGGAAATTGCATGCTGTGTTCATGATTTGAGGCATTTTGTTCAAAAAGGAGTACTCCTGCAAACTTTGGAAGCCATTTTTAGCCAATCAGGATGGAATATGGAAAATCTGAAAGACCCTTTTTGTTAAATGACTATAGAGATACTGTGTACCGATTTGCGGGATTTTGGGACAAAATCTGTAGGAGTACTGTCAAAAAATATGTTTTGCACAAATTGGCCTCCTGGTGGCGCTATAAAAGGCCCATGTGAAAAATGTGGGGCAGAAGTTCGGAATTGGCATCCAGGGAGTGTGTGTGCACAGTTTCGCTGCGATCAAGGCAACGGTGGCGGAGATTAGCTGGTCACAGACGGACAGACGGACGGACGGACGGATGGACGGACGGACGGACGGACGGACACACGGACGGACGGACAGGGGGTAAAACCAAAACATACTCTCTCGCCAGCCTTTCGGCCTGGCGGAGACAAAAACATACTCTCTCGCCATGCCTTTCGGCCTGGCGGAGACGATAAACAGTAGGTGTAATTTGGCTCCAAACCCGTTGTACCCGTTCTGTCTGTCTGTGACCCTTTTATGGCCTTATATGGAAATCATTCACAACTTGATTGTTTGGAAAGAAAACAAGCCAACCCTCTTACTCGAGAGGCTGCAGTGGTGAAAGACCATTTGTATCCAAATTAAGCCTAAGGTATTATACTCCATATTATGACGCTTGCCCAAAACAAAAAAACTGATTTTGAAGCTAAGAAAATCAGTTCTTGTTGGCAAGTGACACTGTCTTGCCATAGAGTATAAATTAAGGTTCAGGAGTAGAATATGGTTTTCTTTTCTCATCCTGTTTGATCCAGTTTTCATTTGTGGATAGCCTGGAGAATGTCATTGCGATCGGGTAAATCCCCTTTATATTCACTGTGTGATGAGGCTATGTTTTCTACCCTGTGGTTGAAAATATCACATGCAACGCCACAAGGAATTAGGCTATGAGGTCATTCAAATCCTGAGGAAGAGCTCATGTGCAGATTTATTTTACCTTTTGTCTATGTATTTTCAAACACCCACTCATGTCTTCACTATAAACCCATAGTGTTGTCTATACATGGAAAACCCTCCCAGGCACTATTTTTCCACTGCTTTTCGCAATACATTTTCTAAATCCTTTCCGTTTGCCTCACTACTACTGTTTCGTTTGATGCTCAGAGTGTCTGAATCAGATAGACAAATGTTTGCCTGTCTTTGTTATCATCTGTGTTAGAGCACTTTGATTTCTTGTAGGCATTGGCCGGTGGTTGTAGTTTGAGCTTTTTGGACTAGGCTTACACCATAATGCACGCAGCATGACGTTACACTGGACTAAGTGGGCTGTTTCAAGTTAGGTCAGATATCCCATAATGATTGTTGGTGCTGCGTGGTCTGAGAACTGATGAACAGGCTGTGATACCAGGTAGCATAATACAAAAAAAGTGTAAACATTGACCCACAACACTCAGTATTTTACAGCGCATTGATCGGACAAAATGTATTTCAAGGCACTTAAAAATGTCACAATATTTAGTAAGTGTACAACATCAAATTTAAATGTGAATAGTAGCAGTACGCAGCTTTACATCAGCTTATATGTTTGCATGCCTGTTGTTCAGAGTAAAAGTCATGTGTAATGCTGCAGGGTCTGTGTAAGTCTAAGTATAGTACTGAACAGTGTAGTGCAGATTAAGTCTAGGTCAGATTGGTGCCGCAGCCGAGTGCAAATATAGTGCGGGTGATTCTGGGACACCACAATTTACAGTTTGAAACTTCTGGAGGTGCTGTGACCTTAATTCCGTAAAAAACAGGTACCGGTACCTAGAAGGAGGCGCCCATTTGATAACCCCCAATGACACACCCACTCCCATCCCAAACCAGGTTTCGACATCATGCAACTCACCCTAGTTTTTAATGGCACAAGGGAAAGTTACATAATATGATAGTAATAAAAAAGAAAAAGGAAGAAAAAACCCATTTGGGCTCTCCTGTGTCGGTACAAGTTGATTGACATTTTTCGAAGGATGATTACGTGAGTGTTCAATTAGCCTACTCACCATGGCGCCCAGGGATCAAAGTCACACACATTATTAGCTACTGTCGATCTGTAAGCACAGGCTTCACCCATTTTCAACCTATCTTCATAAAATTGGTCCTCACTAATGCTCATGGTAAAATGGTAAAATTTTTATACTTGGTCTGTGTCTCATAGGAGAGCTGTGGACACTTCAGAAACCCGCCTACCAGTGACATCATCATTAGGCAGTTTTTTTTTTTCAAACATGACTTTAAAAAAAAGATATTTATGAACGTGAGAACGCTTCTATTATATTATAGCATGCTAACTTTCCAGGAATAGAAAGCCTGCAGTTTCTATTAGATTGGATTACCAATCGATGATGTCTCTGGTAGGCAGGTTTCTGAACTGTCCACAGCCTTCCTCTGAGACACAGACGGGGTAGACAAAAATGGTACCATATTATTATGAGCGTAAGTGAGGGCCAATTATATTAAGATAGGTTGAAAATGGGTGAAGTCGTCCTTTAAGGTAGGCCTAATGGCCACGCACGTGCATTTGTTTGCCCCCTTGCGTGTGACATGGCGGCTTATTGCGCGTAGATGTCAGACAACGACGGAAGGAAATTGGCCGTTCCAGTTTAGTGGCAGGAAAGTGGGGCGATCTGTTCTTTGGAAGTTTCCCAGTGAAATTTCCTGGGGACCAAGACACTGAGAATATCTATATCTAGCTTTGTCCTACATAAAGAGAGAGAGAGAGAGAGAGAGAGAGAGAGAGAGAGAGAGAGAGAGAGAGAGAGAGAGAGAGAGAGAGAGAGAGAGAGAGAGAGAGAGAGAGAGAGAGAGAGAGAGAGAGAGAGAGAGAGAGAGAGAGAGAGAGAGAGAGAGAGAGAGAGAGAGAGAGAGAGAGATGAAAAAGATGGAGAGAATGACGGAGACAGGAAAGGGTAAAGGTCACGGTACTGGTGGGCTATCAGTCTTCTCTTGAGACCATCATCGCAGAGACCACTGGTGAAATAAAGTCCGAGCGGAACATAGAGGGTTTTCCTGAACCAGGCCAACGCTTCTGTGAGCCACTGAGCAAAGTTACCTCATTTTACCTTGTGCTGCTCACGCAAAGTGAGTCCAGTCTTTGAGGTCCAATTTTGGTCTTTGAAACAAGTTGTCGCATCCTTAAAGCCTCCTTGTTTTGGTCTTTGACATATTTGACTGCGTGTGTAAAGTTTAAACAGTCCTTTATATGCCAAAAACATTTTCCTTTTTCATGACACGGTTGGTAATAGGCAATCTGAAAGGTCTATTGTAAATATACATGTTTTAGTCATTGCATAGAAATGTAGAGCGTTAACATTGTCTGGTTGCCTTTGGAGCTACAAAGCCAACTCAGAGTTAATAACATGACCTGAAACTGAGATGCAACTCTCCAAGGAGAATAGAAACAGATAAAGATTTGTGCAAGGGAGATAAGAACTGAAGAGAGATGATTATCAGTAGTCTGTATTTGCATTGCAATATCTAATCGTTCCATCATCCTCTTCATCTTTATATGTGTGCACCCACCCACACCCGCACACACACATACATGCATCCATCCACACACACACACACACACACACACACACACACACACACACACACACACACACACACACACACACACACACACACACACACACACACACACACACACACACACACACACACACACACACACACACACACACACACACACACACTTACATTGAGGTCTCATATGTGCGAGTCATGACTAATATCTTGAAAGTGGATTATTGCTTTCTGTGTGCATTTCTCCTCTGTGCTCCTCTGTGTTCAGCTGTTTCAGCTGTAATGATGATGACGATCAACACACTTAACCTTGGTATCTGGTATTTCAGCTAAACCTGCCTTGTCTCGGTCCTTCCCCACCCATTGTGTCTCCGTGCGTCAGACCCTCTCTCATCACACCTTGAGCTTTAGAGACACACTTTTGTATTTTTCCATTTTCTTCCAATTTAGTTATTAGTGCATAGCCTGTTGGGAATGCATGCCCCTTCAGTTATGCAATACCCGCTGTACCCGTTGTCTGAGTACTTAGTGCAGTACCCATTATCACAGGCCAGTCTATGACGTCAGTAATATGACATCAAATTGATGTCATCAGGGATCTCCAGTCTGTATATGGGCATATCCCCCCCGGTTATGCAATACCCGTTGTACTTGTTGTACCCATTGCCAGAGTATCTAGTGTGGTACTGTTACGAACCCTTTTAAGGTCTAGGGGAGAGTTACGTAAAACGTAAAGGTTGAATCACCGTGATGTTGTGCAAATAAAGGAGACCACACAAGGTTTTATAGTGCAAAGAAGTGCCGTTTTAGTATTTGCATAGGTATGCACAGGGCATACAATGAACAAAAGCAAGCCACTACCAGGGGACACGGATGGGAAAATAAAGACAGACAGACTAACTAACTAACTAACTAACTAACTAACTAACATGTAACTAAATTAGTAGTGGAAACAAAAGCCTGCCTATCTACTGTAACTACTCTAACCAAAGTTCAAAAATACATAAAGTGGCAACCAGTGCTTAACAGAGATTCTGCCTATGTGATGCCTCTGCCTTGCCTGTCCCAAGGCAGAGCATATACAATTTTCTAGGTAGGAGAACAGATACACAAAATACACAAAGTTTGCTCTGGGATTCAAAATGAAGACTACAAAACAAGGCTACAAAGGACGGGGCTATAAACTGACATGTCAAATGGTTGAAAGGGTGACTGAAGCAAACTGAGCCCTTTTAGGGTAGCAGATGCATGGGTCTGATTGGTGGGGGTGGAGTTATAGGAGCAGAGACTGACGAATGGGAAATGGAAACAAATGGAAATGGTGGGGAAGGGACCAGGTAATGGGGTTGATCAGCAACAGATGGGACCTGTATAGAGTGATGGAGGGAAGGAGAGACTCATAGATATCCCAGACAAAACTACCATCATACTACTTAGAGGCTACTCTAGTACAATGATATATTGATGACATCAGGGATCTCCGTATGCCCATACGGTAAGGGGATATTGGTCAGATTGGCGGTTCTGGACAACCAACCAGAGCACTCCCTTGGGTCCCCTGTAATACACATGCCGGGTTTGAAGTCGATCGTCTGGATGCTTCTTGAGATACATGGGGTATAGATGTGCAAGCAGTGAAGCACACACACAGATATTTGTGTAATTTACAGAAGGATGTCAATTCCTTGTCACCAGTGACCACTACTGTTTGGACTCCTCCGATACATGTGACGTCGCTAGCCGCTTCTTTTCACCTGACAGTGAGGAGTTTCACTGGGAGGGCATAACACACACAGGAACATGCTATGCTCCATAGTTCCGCTACCTGCTGAGCAGGTGCTCCGAAAAACCTAGTACTGTAGGAGTTGTTAGTGTAGCGACAGAGAGATCGGGCTCCCCTGCCTGCATCCTACCCACAAGCCGGATGCACAGCGGAGGAGTCAAACCTCAGTCTCCGTTGTGGTGGGCAGGAACTTTACCGATGCGCCACAAGGTTCCCCCAAGAGCCACATTAACCTTTCGCCTGCCAGTTTCCTCTTCCAATCTTCTGTTTCCTTTTCTGTAGTATTTCTGGTCTATTTTGTTAGGTTTACTATAGTTACTGAATTACCATGAACTTTTCTGTGCATCTTCATGCTCCCACAACTACCCAAGAATACCTCCTACTGATTTTGTTGACCCCTTTCCCTTTCCTTAGCACCACCTTAATTTAGGCACACAATTTAAAGGTAGGGTAAGTGATATTTTTTGGTTAAAACAAAAAGATGTTTTAAGGTTAGAGCGCTATATTCTGATAGTAATCATGGCTAGAGTGTTTATTCAGTAACAGGGGTCTCCCTGTCTCTCCAGCTCTTTAACAGAAAAATATATTTTCAGGTGGGTTGCCAATTTCTGCCAATCAGGAGAGAGTACCCATTATCAGATTACATTTTGTAGCGTTCCAGTTCCAATTTGACCTGCTCATTTCTTTGTGGCATTACTTCCCATTTCATTTGTTTATCCTGCATCCTGTTTAAGTTCTGACCTGATTGGATAAAATTGATATCACAACCTGAAAATGTATTTTCTGTTTAGACCCGTCTTATCTCTTCTCCTTCCCACTAATCAAAACTGTCACCTTTCTATCCAGTACTTTATCTCTTCACATATATCCTTTTCTCTTGCAATCTATTTAGCTGCCTCTTGTCTCCTTGGACCAAATCCTCCGCTGTGTACTTTAACTTTCCCTACAGCCACTCTCTCTCTCTCTCTCTCTCTCTCTCTCTCTCTCTCTCTGTTTCTCCAGCTCTCCCAACTCCACTATTTTCTGCTCATCTTCTTCCTTTCACTTCTCTTTTGTCTGTTTGCTCAGCACTATGCAAAAAATCACACCCTGTGTGAAGTGGGCGGTGTCTTGCTAGCTAATCACAATACTGAATGGAGTCAACCAATCATGTACAAAAGATAAATACATTTATTGAAACACTCTTTATGATGGACGAAACCATAACTTGAAAAAAACAAATTTTTGGTTTTTTTCAAGTTATGGTTTCTTATATAGGGCTATGCACATGTGTCATGTGACACTGGCCAATCACAGTCCTGAATAGACTGTGATTGGCCAATCACAGCGCAGGATAATTGTACAAATTTCCTGGGCCCAGATCACAGCGCAGGAAAATGTACATTTTTCCAAATCTCACTTATAGGGGCGGTTTCACCGCCCAAAAATATGGATTGCTCACTTCCATCTATTATCATATTCTGTTTGCCATATACTGTATACTGTGTGTGTGTGTGTGTGTGTGTGTGTGTGTGTGTGTGTGTGTGTGTGTGTGTGTGTGTGTGTGTGTGTGTGTGTGTGTGTGTGTGTGTGTGTGTGTGTGTGTGTGTGTGTGTGTGTGTGTGTGCGTGCGCGCATGCGCGCATGCGTGTGTGTACAGCCAGTCAGCTATTTGATAACCTTGCTGTCTTCTCCAGACCTTCACACATTGTGCACCCTTTTCTGCTTATTTGTCCATTTCCCGATTCAGCTCTGACCCCTTCCTTTTTCTCCATATCTGTTCTTAACCTCTCTTGTCTGTGTTACTGGGCAGTAGTGTTCATCAAGTCTGCCTGTCAAAGGGGTACAGTATGTTTTACAACAGTCGCCCTCTTCATTAGAACCAGGAGGATGTGACCCACTAACAGCCATGAATGAGTTGGAAGTACCGTGAGAGATTGTTTGGCAAAACTTATGTTACTTAGTAATTCATTTGTGTAGAAAAACTTTCGCACACCTACGTTAAAAGGTTTAAAAGCAGGTGCGTATGTAAAAAACTGTAGACGATATCAACAATAAAATATATACTCACACACTTGCCCGGTCAAGAGTTAAAGTTAATGTGAAGCAACTTTTCGGTCATGTAGACCTTCCTCAGGCCTGTGACCGTGCAAGTGGCAGTGTGCGGGTATATATTAAATTGTTGATGTTGTCTACTTTGTAATTCATTAAAAGTAGCCTATCATTGTAGTAATATAACATATTTTTCTATGTAACGTATAGAAAAGAATAACCTATTCATGTATGAATTGTTATTTAGTGAAATAAGTGTTTTTTTTCAAGACACTGTATGCTAGTCACATTCTCATTAGGGGCTGAGACAAGGTGTGCGTCCGTGCGTGTGCGTGCGTGCGTGAGCGTGCGTGCGTGCGAGTGAGAGACATGGGTGGGTCACAAACACGAGCACACAACACCACTTTAAATTAGATTTAGAGGCTATGTAGCAGCCTAAGTAAGTATCTAGATTTGAAGTAAGCGTGGCCTGAATATCTACACAGTGGGTGACGTCCACCCCAATGTAAGATACCATATATGGAGACCACTTTAAACTCGACTAGATGTTCTGAACATCTAGTATTATTATCTTCTCAACTTATTGACATGATGTCACATGATCTCTATCATTCTCTCAACCCCTTGCTCTACCTCTCTCCTTCCTCCCTTTCCTGTACCATTCTTGTGTGTGTGTGTGTGTGTGTGTGTGTGTGTGTGTGTGTGTGTGTGTGTGTGTGTGTGTGTGTGTGTGTGTGTGTGTGTGTGTGTGTGTGTGTGTGTGTGTGTGTGTGTGTGTGTGTGTGTGTGTGTGTGTGTGTGTGTGTGTGTGTGTGTGTGTGTGTGTGCGTGCGTGCGTGCGTGCATGCGTTTCAATGTATTCAATATAATCATTAGATGTACCAAAGGGCTTCTTGTTTGGATTTTCATTCATCTGCCAAATAGACAGGCTCCCAAAAAAATTGATGGGTACCCAATTACCCAATTATAATCTTCACAGAAGGTACTGTACATGTGTTACTGTTTGTTAGGCTCTGTAGATGTCACAGGACACAGGTATATGTGTTTCTGTGTTCACTTTCAGTCAGCCCCTGCTTTATTTTGTTCATTCAGGCTTTCTACAGCTGTTCTGAATGGACCGCCCATTGATGCAGTGTTTGAGTGTTTCCCAGTCATTTGTAATTCAGCTTTACTGTCAGCGTTCTGCGGCGCCATTCGTTCCGTAGTGGCGCTGGAACTGAAAGCCCAGAAACGAAGCACAGTGCTGCATAGTAACCACGAGGGACTGATCTGTACTCTGAACACATGCTGCATCACTGACGCTCTCTTTGCTCTGAAGTGGGTCCTCCTCTCCTCTCTCCAGGGTCACAGCAACCATGAAGGAGTGTATACTCTGCCATGTCAAGTACATGTCATCTGAATTATGAACCATTGCAGAATTTTTATTTTATTTACAATGTAAAATCTTGTCAGTGTAACCTTTATCTAATCAGGTTAATCACACTGACATTAAAAATGCTTCTGCAAAAGAGACCTGGCCAAAGAAAAAAATTTCAGACACACATAAATACAACATATACATTGAATTAGCACAGAGTAGGCCTCTAGCAATTAAAGATTAAAAAGAAAAGGGTTAGTTACACTTTGACATGAGGGCAAGATTATTTCGAACAATGTTACCACTTGGGTCAAAACAATACCTGCATTTAATTTAACTCCATGACTTTAACCCTAGCTTTACATTTTGTTAGTGAGACAAGCTCAGTCCGAGCCTTTGGTACAGTCAGCAAGACACTGTTTTGTAGAAGGTAGCTGTGAGAAACAGATCAAAACCCTAGGTGTATATTGTTTAAAAATAACACAAAAACAAAACACTGCTAAGCGTTCTGATTTGACTGCAAGTTTATGCGATAACCAATCTCCCCGGCTGGGCAGACCATTTGCTGCATGTCACTCCCCTACTCTCTCTGCCAGTTTCCTGTCTCTCTACACTGTCTCTATTAGCCACCATTGTTGCTCTGGTCGGGCACACAGTTTGGTCGCAGACAGACTTAAAGGGGAATTTTGCCCCACGATTTTCTTACCTTTTCTATGATGTTATGATATCCTAGGATGAATGGTACAGTAGAAAAATGTCATAACTCCATCCCGGGTCCACCACAGCTAAATACGCGCGCCTATGGTCCTTGCGCTAAATCGTGTACTGTATTTGAATTGCATTTTTTTTGTGAGATCTGATGTTCATAGTCACAGAACACTATGCACTATGTGATTGTCTTGAATGCGCCCCACCGGAAGTCTCGCTAGACGGGATTTCGTGAAATCCCGTCTAGCGAGACCTTTAATACTTAACTGTGTCATGTACAGCACGACCACTCGGTCCACTCCTATGCTCCAAACTCCAAGCCCCACTGGTTCTGCCACATAGGATCTATTGCCTCGTTGCCACGTCCTAAACCGCTGGCGGTAAGCCTCGGGTACCAACTCGTATGCTTGGAGCACTGTGGCTTTGACCTTTTGATCTTTTGTGCTGTCCTCTGCTGACAGTGAGGCAAAAGCTTCCTGCGCACGACCAGTGAGAACACACTGCAACAGGACAGTACGGTCCAAGTCACTCCAGCCCCTAGCGTCGGCCACCCGCTCGAACAAAGTGAAGAACACATCAACCTCCTTCTCACTGAATTTGGGGACCAACCGTAGGCTATTCAAGATGTTGTTGCTGTCACCTTCACCTCACTCAACTTGCATTGCCCCACTAGCTTGAGCCTCGCAACCTCAATATCTAGCTTAGCCATCTCAGCTCTTTGCCTCATCTTTTCAATTTCCAAATCCTTGTCTTTAGCTGTAGTTAACTGCATTTGAACTTGCAATTGTAAGTTTAGCAATTCTTTCTGCTGCTCAAATGTTAAGCCAGACCCAGAGGGCACGCTCTCCTTAACAGCCACATCAACCTGCACACCTACTGTCGGAGGTGGGGTCAACACTTGCTGCTCATACGAACTATCTTTAATCATAGCTTTCATATTATCCTTCTTTTTTTTTATCCCCAATAGCTCCAGCCGCTTTCTCCCCACACTACATTTAGAACGCCCACGAGTCCCAAGGGGAAACGCGCTTTACCTACACAGTTGGCCCAATAAAATGACTTGCAAATTAAAAGGTACATACGTTCTTAAGTCTTGTGACCATTAACAAAATTCACCTCCCTCCGATCGTTCCCCAATGAATTTGAATAGGGAATCCCCAACTCTGACGTCACTCGCTGATTCCCCAATTCCCACGGCCCCACTCCCTGCTGCCACCAAGGGTAGGTGCGAACCTGAACCTGCTTGTTAACAAACACAAGCAACCTAAACTCTACCAATTTTTTGGTTTAAGACGAGCCCCCATTTGTTATGGCCTGGCTCCAAGTCCACAACAAAAAAGGGAAAACCACTCGGAGGGTATGCAAAAAAGAAGTTTATTTTATTAACAAATTATTTCATTTTTTGAATAAATCAAACAATTTAAGTTTCCAACTTAAACAGGCAGGGAAACTTCTGCCTACTTCAACTGAGGATGAAGAGGAGATCATTCCAGAGAAGGTGTTTTATAGTGTGAAGAGACAATGGCCAGGTGTCTCCCCTTCCCCTGATTATCTCAGGCTCCCTCCAAACTACCACTGCAATAGAAACTGGTTAGGCAGTAACGACACACGCACATAATCCTGGCAAAGGCCCCAGGGGGCCGTCACAACTGTGACATCGGCCCTTAAAGGTTTCATGACGTTCAGTTTTACCACACATTAAAAGTCTTTGTCATGGTCCTTCAAACGTGTATAGAAAGTTTTAACAAAGAATTCCACTCCATTGATCCATGGCAGGTGTTTTTCTCTCACATTTCTAAAGCCTTTTCAACTGCAATGAAAAAATTAATCTTTGCCTGCGGGTGTCGCTGGTGAGGGATTTTGCCTGTCAATCATCGCCTCTACTCCGCCCCCCCCCCCAAAGGAAAGGATAGGGGAGGGGAGGGGTGAGGAGGAGAGTGGGCGGGATTAATCGGCTGTGACCTCACTGCCGAAGGGCCGAGCTCAGATTACTTTTCAGCCTAATTATTCAGAAAACCCCAGACCACAGAAAATCCACTGAATGTTCAAAGTTCAGATTTTTTGGGTGTAATTGAGGTCATAAAAGCCCCCAAAAAACATAAAAAATAAAAAAAGTGAAAATGAATGTCATAGAACCTTTAAATATAGTTACGTATCGATTAGAACTCATAATTGTTATTGTACTGCAGGGTAATGAATGTGAATAAACATGATGAGGAGTAGAGGAGTATAGCCTTATTTGAGTTTGGATGTCTGCTCTGTCGGCACACTTCATCATGCCATCACTTATTGTACTACTGAATAGCCTCTCTTATGTTATGATAGCCTTCATTATCCTACCATCAACTAGATTGTAAGCCGTATCAAGTTTACTTGATGTGTTGAATGGAGGCATGTGAGGTAACTGAATAGTCCATCACTCTGTGGTGAAGTATGGTAGAAAAATATCTAGTCTGTTCCCATAGTGACCAGAGTTTGCAGGAGTTATGTGGGATGGATCCTTGCCCTTGCGGGCACACTGTTTGTTTTTATCGTCATTCAATGTTACATAGTCAATATGCACTTTTCTGATATTTATAATATTTTCATGCTCTTCTGATGTCTGCTCTCTCTTGACAGTGTCTCTCCAGAAATGATGCCATTGCCGCTCGTGCCACCCTCCCTGTCGCCATGACAATGCCATTCAGCCCCCTCTCCAGTGACGAGGAGCAGCAAAGGATGCTGGGAAACAATCGACATCTCTATCCAGGGGCAGAGGATGAGGAAGAGGAGGAGGAAGAGGAGGAGGAGGAGATGGAGGAAGATGACCGCGATGAGGAAGGCGAGGACGGGGAGAACGGAGAGCTGGAGGGAGAGGAGGAAGGAGAGGGTGAAGAGATGGAGGAAGTGAGGCGGGGAGGTGGCGGCCTATCGCGGGGAGGCAGGGATGAGGGGCACAGGCAATCAGGCAAAGGCGGACGAACCACAGGGGACAGACAGGTACGGTCCGGAAATCCCGGGCACACCGCGAATCCCTATTCGTCCAACCCGGGACCCGCGCACCAACAGCCGGCCAATCAGATGCAGGCCCAGCAGCAGAGGAGACTGAAGGAGCGTAGCTCCAACTCAGTGCCATCTGAGGAGGCCCACATCTCCATGATGGTGTTCCGCATTGGCATCCCAGACATCAAACAAACGGTCAGTCGCTGGAGCCACCCACATAATACCCCTTCTCACACACACACACACACACACACTCACACACACACACACACACACACACACACACACACACACACACACACACACACACACACACACACACACACACACACACACACAGTGGGTCTGGCCCCGCTCCGTTGTGAATCCATTTCCTGCTCCCGAAGTCTGGGGTGACCAATCAGGGCAGTATTCAAATATGGGAGACTGTAATTGGTAGTTGGTTGTAGGTCTAACCAATTGCGTCCAGAGTCATTCTTTTGATCCCGCCCCTTGGAAAAAAAACGTCCTCATAGAAGCACCAGATTCATATCCACACAGTGATATAGTCTGGCCACGCGAGGCCACACACACACACACACACACACACACACACACACACACACACACACACACACACAGCTTCTGTGAGGCTGCTCTGACAAGTTGACTTCACAAACTACCACACCCACTTGTTCTTTAGTCACAGCCACACACACACACACACACACACACACACACACACACACACACACACACACACACACACACACACACACACACACACACACACACACACACACACACACAGCTTCTGTGTGGCTGCCCTGACAAGTTGACTTCACAAACTTCATGTCAATCTACCACACCCACTTGTTCTTTAGTCACAGCAGACTTCCCTGTAGAAACAAAGCTGTTGTTATGAAAGTTTTTAATTACCCTTTACTTACACCAAACGAATCGCTCCTGCCCTTTTACTGGTGTGCACATATTTCTGTATGGGTGATCAGTTCTAATCTTCAGTGCATAGTGTTTTTTAAGGTTTGCACACACACACACACACACACACACGCACACACACACACATGCACACACACATGCACACACACACAGACGCACGCACGCACATATACAGCACACAGTACACACACACACACACACACACACACACACACACACACACACACACACACACACACACACACACACACACACACACACACACACAATTGCATTACCAGCGGAAAAGAAAAGAAAGCCGCGAAATACTCGTCAGCAAAGTGTCTGATCCGAGAGAGAGAGACAGACCTTCAAGGTGACCCAGCTCTCACACAGAACAAGTGCAAGAGACAGATGAAGTGAGACTGAGGGAGGGGGAGAGAGAAAGAAGTGAGTGAGTGAGAGTAAGAGAAAGACACCGCTCAGAATGAGAGTATCTGAGGAACACTTTCAAATCCTAAACCAATCATCATGGGACGACTAGGAGAAAGAAAAACTAAAGAGCTTTAAATGGTGTGACAAACTCCTGTTTTCAGTGTGCTTGATTTTCTGAGTTTCGTCCCAAATCGTGAAACACCAATCCCCTAGCCTTGCGTGGCCAGACTATATCACTGCGTGTATATGAGTCTGGTGCTTCTATGAGGACATTTTTCTCCCAAGGGGCGGGATCAAAAGAATGGCTCTGGACGCAATTGGTTAGACCTACAACCAACTACCAATTACAGTACGGTAGATTCGTCTGGTCCCAGTCTACCAATCCCTTCTTTCCAAGTTCCGCTGATTTGTCTCTTACGTAAATTAACATATAATTTAACACTTCTCTGTATGACATGCATCATAACTGGTCTTCAACTGAAAAGTTGAAGATCAGCAATCAGGAATTGCATGCTCCTCGTCGTCATACAATACCTATTGTCAGAGCCCGTTGTGCTCGTCTTTCTGTCTGTCCCATCTATACCCATAATGAAGATCTATCAGAGTACAGATGTGTTTGCCTATTAATCACCAGAGACGAACACTGACTGCATTTGTCCTACCCACCTGTCGAGCACGACTGCTGCTGGTATATGAGCCGCCTGGAGCTCACACTGGACCTCAATTTGCCTATTAATGGCAGTATATTAATAGATCCCTCGCTGCAGGCTATAGATGTAGTGAACCAAATTATTATATAGTACCTATTCATGTTAAATCAATCGGTACCAAATGTAAGTACCTGGGGGGGTGGGGCTGCATAGGTTGTATGCGAGAGAGAGAGAGAGAGAGAGAGAGAGAGAGAGAGAGAGAGAGAGAGAGAGAGAGAGAGAGAGAGAGAGAGAGAGAGAGAGAGAGAGAGAGAGAGAGAGAGAGAGAGAGAGAGAGAGAGAGAGAATGAAGTTAGCAGTATGGAGTACCAAGATCACAGAGTGATGTCAAATCCGCACCCACTGCTGTCAACATTTTTTCCCATTTTGTATTTTTATCACGTAATATAAGAATGAGTCTGAGCATTTTGTCTGGGATGTGGCTCTGTATTGTTTATGTTATTTAGTTATATTTGATAGTCCATGTTTGGAGAATTTCTTTTTTAATTATGTGGTGAGTAGCGTTGGAAAAACTACACTATTTGGTAGGAAATCATACCTGAGATTCCTTAGATTTTGTGCAGTATAGTTTCAGGGTCAGCTATTTAGTTCGTTTGACGAAACTGAAAACTGACCGCTCTCCTACTGAAAGACGCTGTTTATGTGTGCCGGCGGGCGCCGCATGTGTAATGGGAGATATACTGTAGCCTAATCGTTAGGTCATTTCTGAGCCTGAGAATTGCAGTCAATTTGTAGGCATCAGGGCAGGAATTAAGGAGGCCATAAAGGCCATGGCCAACGTTGCCCCTCAGTTTGGCCTTCTACACATAGACCGTATAATAGAGATGGACAAAGTGACGCCTCCAGACTCTACGTCTCGAAGTTGATGTACAGTAAATGAAGCCTATTTTTCAACTTTTGTTGAAAATTTTCAATTTTTGTCACTGTACTCCTACGGGCTAGGGTGGCATGTGTCAGTGGGGGGGGGGGGTGTTGAATGGGAGGAGTAGGTGGGGGCTCCTCACCTCACTAAAAGGTCACTGACAGTAAGGTAATATAACAGTGTCAACACAGAAATGTGTGTGGAGGATTAATTGGCATAACAACTACTGTAATTTGGGAGAGAAAAAAAGGGGGGTAAATAGAATAATAAATGGCGATTCTAAATTTAAAAGAGAAAAAGAAAGAAATCATGTCGGCTCGACTGGCAGAAGTTACGTTCACTCTAGAACTGCCAACTGTCCCACATTCGAGGAACTGGGCAATCTACCACTGCCTGGTGCAGTTGCCAGGCGCCATGGTATTTTTTTCCCCCCCTTTCTTGTTCTCTTTCTTCTTCTCTTCTCCTCTGCAGTGCTCTGATGAGTGTCAAGTCCTAATGAATCATCAGATGTGACTTGATTGTGCTGATAATTGAATTAGGAAGCACAGGGAGTCAGGGGTATTGGGGGCTGTGGTGTGTTGTCTGTCTGTCTGTGTGCGTGCGTGCGTGCGTGCGTGCGTGCGTGCGTGCGTGCGTGCGTGCGTGCGTGCGTGCGTGCGTGCGTGCGTGCGTGCGTGCGTGTGGTTGGGTGGGTGGGTGGGTGTGTGGGCCAGCCCTGGCCACATCCATTACGTCACCCAAGGGACAGCAGAGAATGGTTGGACAGATATGCAGACAGAGAGAGAGAGAGAGAGAGAGAGAGAGAGAGAGAGAGAGAGAGAGAGAGAGAGAGAGAGAGAGAGAGAGAGAGAGAGAGAGAGAGAGAGAGAGAAGGAGAGGTAGCCTAGCTATCTCTGGTATTAGGCAGATTAAAGCTGAACCTTTGTAATTGGTCAAGAGAAGACCACATTCCAGGCTGCGTCTTCGGTTCTTCATTCCATTAGCTGATGAAGTTGATGTACAGTACCACCTCTGGTAATGTAAGCTTTGTGTGTGTGTGTGTGAGTGTGTGTGTGTGTGTGTGAGAGAGAGAGAGAGAGTGCGAGTGCGTGCGTGTGTGCGTGTGCATCGAGCGTGTGCGCGTGTGTGAGCCCATATTTAAAAGTGCTGTATACTGATGCACTATTAATCCCCTGCTCAACACTACTACTTCCTCCCTCTTTCTGTGTGATTTATTATTGATCTGTATACATTATGAGTGCATGTCGCTGTCGGGCCGAAACCTTGTGTCCAACTCACTGTCTATATTTGGCAAAAATAGCTGATCGACAAGCTCACAATAAGTTGTGATGTGACCCATTGCATTGGGAGCTTGTAAAGGTTTATCTTTTCTCTCTTTTTTTTAACATTGGTTTTGGGCATACAAGGTCTCTGCCCAAAAGCGGCTGTGTGTGTGTGTGTGTGTGTGTGTGTGTGTGTGTGTGTGTGTGTGTGTGTGTGTGTGTGTGTGTGTGTGTGTGTGTGTGTGTGTGTGTGTGTGTGTGTGTGTGTGTGTGTGTGTGTGTGTGTGCGTGTGTGTCCTTTAAATCCAATATTAATTATTCTTCACTCCCTGTTTATCAGCATCAAAGTTTAAAGATCCAGTTCACACTTTAAACTGTGGTTTAAATCTTCAGAAATACAAATGTTTGATCAATAGTATTCATGTCAAGTATGCATCTCACCCAAAATAAACTTGGGATAAAACATATCTGTTTTAGCCGTCCGTTACATCAGTTTTATAGTACGTGAAACTTGGCTCTCTCTTTGCCCTCATTACAATCCCAGGATCTATTAATTATGCAATATGCCACGCCTGTAGAATCAACCCCTCATTAACATGCCAATCACCTGGGCACTGAGACTTACACAATTATTATGAAATGATTACTGGGATCCAAATAAAACCTGGATGATTGGGTTATTGGTTATTAGTGTTTTGTCAAAAACAATAGTAAATAGTAAATGGACAACTCCTCCCCCTCAGATGAATTAAGATTTTGATTGAAAATGTTAAGAGCTTCCCAATTTTGGGTATGTCATAACAGGTGAAATTCTTCAAAAATAGCAGATCTACAAGCTCAACACATCACAACGTGATGCAGTGTGAACTTCATTTTCACTGTGCAACACTGTCATAAGTATAAAATAGGGCTCAAGTGCTCTGGCTTTCTCTAAAGCCTTTCTTCAACCTCCCTCCCTTCATCTTCCTCTGTCCTCTTCCTCGCTCCAGCGTTGGGTAATATCACTTTACAATCCTACTACATTAGGCCTGTTCTACATGTCAGCTAATTCGCCCTCAATAAACTCTAATTGCTTGTTAATTGTATTCTAATGAGATGAGGGAGCGACCAGAACAAAAACACAAATGTGAATTTGGCCTAAGATGCACCTATTCACACATACAGAGATGGTGAAGACCACAGAAATAAACATGAATATACTGTAAAAACATTTCAGTTTGACTTCTTTTGAAAAAAATTAATAATAATAATAATAAAAATAATCTGTATATATGCTTTTGGCCTTGAGCAGGATTGGCCTGACAATTGACAAAGCAATGTTCTCTTTTTCTCTCACTCTCACAATCTCTCTCTCCCCCCTCTCACACACACACGCACGCACGCACGCACGCACGCACGCACGCACGCACGCACGCACGCACGCACGCACGCACGCACGCACGCACGCACGCACGCACAAACACACTTCTGTGCCTATAGTGGAATTCCGCTCACTACACAGACACTTGTCAAGCACTCAGAGAACACATTGACTTTGACCACCATACACTGGCTTCTCGGGAGTGGTTCAGAGGTAGAATGCTAATGAAAGTGTAAAACTAAAAAGGTGACCAGGGACTGAGATAAGAGAGAGGGACACATAGGACGAGGTGGAAGGGAGAGAAGTAAGAGGAAGGAGGGAGAGATGGGGGGAGGAAGAATGGAGAGGGCATGAGAAATAGGAAAGCAGTGCTGAACATGACAGTTTAACTAACAGAAAAGGGAAGTGAGGATTGTTGATAGGAGAGGTGGGAGGGTCTGGGGGTCCTCTTTGTGAATTGGCAAGAGATTGGGATAGAGAAATAGAGAGAGGAGTAGGGAAATGGGAGTGGCTGTAAGAGAGAGAGACTTATAGAAAGTAAGAAATGAAGGAGAAAGGAGTGGACTTAAATGACGAGAGACAGAAAGAGAGAGGGGGGGGGATATTTCCCCATAGATCTCGTTAAAGGCCTCTAGACCCATTGCACTTGGCCTGCAGAAAATGGCCAAAGGAACGGACGGAAGGATGGGCAGAGAGAGAGAGATTCTCTAACTTCTTGTTCATGGATAACCAGAGATGGTGTTGTAGGAGTAAAATGGAGACAGCATGCTGATGACGGACAGGGTAAAACAAAGATTAGAATAGGCAGGAGTGGGCATGAGGGGGTGAGAGTTATCACAGATTGAAGAACCGAGACAATTTTCTGTCCGCGTTATGATGATGATACAGGAGATGGACACAAAAAAATAAATGATGTCTTCCCTTTCTTCATTTGATTTCAAAAGACCGGCCATTACAGAGTGTGAGAACAGGGCTTAGCAGCTGTCATTACAGTGTCAGTAGTATCAACGAGAGATAATTGATTCTGAGACCAGAATCAGAATCAGCTTTATTGTCACATGTTTAAAAAAAGGGGTCGGTGAAATTCTTTCTTTTTGTTTGTGCTCCATCATTTTGTAGTTTCTGTGAGAAGAGAGAGCATAGAGGTAGAGTCAGAGGCAGGAGAGATAAGAAAAAAAAGAACCAACGATAGAAACAGGTCAAACTAGAAAAATTTGCTCCTCGGAGCACAGGCCAGGTAGTAGAAGTCAAATAGCCAATCAGGATGAAAAATGAGAAATCGGACATGTCTGTCTTGATCACATGACTATTGAGATAATATGTACCGATTTGCGTGATGTTTGGACAAAATCTGTAAGAGTAATAGCAACAAAATGTGTTTAGCAAAAATCTGAGGCATTTTGTTCAAAACGGACCAGTCCTGCAAACTTTAGAGTGGATCGGATCTGAAAAATCGGCAGATCCGTCTTGATCACATTACTATTATGAGATAATGTGTACCGATTTGCGTGAGGTTTGGCCAAAATCTGAAAATGTGGCCTGTTGGTGCCGTTATAACAGGCCTAGTGGGAATGTGCGGGCAGAGTTTCACGGCAATCGGATGCTGAGTTCATGATTTGAGGTATTTGTTGAAAACGAGCCACTCCTGCAAACTTTAAATACCAATCTTAGCCAATCAGGATGGAATATGAAAAATCGGACAGATCTGTCTTGATCACATGACTATAGAGATAATGTGTACCGATTTGCATGATAGTTAGACAAAAGTCAGCCTCCTGATGGCGCTATAAAAGGCTGATGTGAAAAATGCATGGCAGAGGTTTCCTCAAAAAAATTGGGCCAGAGCTTCTGCTCTGGTATCCAGAGAGTGTGTGTGCACAGTTTCACGTCGATCGGGCCAACGTTTCCAGAGATTAGCTCTGCACAGATGGACACACACACCCGCACACGCACACGCACACACACACACACACACGCACACGCACACGCACACGCACACACACACACACACACACACACACACACACACACACACACACACACACACACACAAAAAAACATAGTCTCGCCCACGCCTTCGGCCTGGCGGAGACAATAATCAAGATGCATACACATGCAGTGTGTAATGTACCAGCAGGTATATATACGTGATGTTTAGCCATGAGGTGAGGTAAAAAACTAAAAGCAAAAGAGGTACAGTGTTCTTAAGGCAGTTCAATAGACCAATTTGCGCAACAAGGAAACGTAAAAACACATATTTCACATAGGTAAATCCACCTCATGTAAAGACCCACGCAAGGTAAATCCACATAAGGAAGTATGAATGTATTCTACGTGAAGGAGTTAGCATAGGGTGACTAGACTGACATAAGGGGGAAGTGTGTGTGTGTGTGTGTGTGTGTGTGTGTGTGTGTGTGTGTGTGTGTGTGTGTGTGTGTGTGTGTGTGTGTGTGTGTGTGTGTGTGTGTGTGTGTGTGTGTGTGTGTGTGTGTGTGTGTGTGTGTTTGTATGTATGGGGGGGTGGGGGCTTTGGTGGATGGGTGGGCTCTGTTTTGTCTTCAGGACCAATTACGCACTTTACCAGGAATGAGGGATCTCTGACAAACCTAATTGGCTGGCCAATTAGAGTCAGGGATCCATCATAAAGGCCAGTGCCATTCCTGGAGGCAGACAGATCGATCAGCAGCTTGCTCAGCTGTTCACAGTCCAGCGTAGTGAGAAGAACTCCCCTCTGGTTAAACAAATATTTGTATAGCCTATTAGAATGACTGCAGAATTACAGTCATTACATTTACAGTCAGTGATTACCGTTAGCCAGTTTACCCACTTTTTATAATCATTAAAACAATAATTAGAGTGATTATGTGAATATTCTTTGTGCATTGTACTGTATCCATACACCCCCCTCTTTGCCCACAGTGTGATTGCAGATTCTTTTCAGCTTGTGTGTGTGCTGTATGACGGTGTTGCCTGCTGAAAATAGCAGATCTACAAGCTCACTACGCGTCTTGTTCACAACGCGTAGTGAGCTTGTTAAGCTGCTGTTTTCGTGGTGCATCACAGCCATACGACAGAGCATAAATTGGGCTTCAGTCTCCATCCTTTTGACTGGATCCTGCTGAGTGGGAAATACAGGCGTTTCACTGCAATTGTGCATGTGGTTTTGTATGTTGTTGGTGTAATGTGTTTGAAGTGAGTGTACTGTATGTGTGCAACGTAATCGATTGCCCACAGACCTATTATAACCCCCCTCTCTCCCTCTGCCTCTCTCTAACTCTCTCTCTTACTCTGACTATACTATACTTGCAGACCTACAAGTACTGTGAGCTTGTAGGTCTGCTATTTTTGATGCGCGACACCGTTGAGTGGCGAAGACTGAATTGGGCTTTTATTCTCTTATATCATACTGATAGTCTTCTTCCCACTGACTCCACCTCTCTCATCTGCTACTGTAGCTAGCACACACACACACACACACACACTCATGATGTGCGCATTCCTGCCCATAGTCCCCGGTCTCCAAGGGAACACAGGGATGTCTCTATGGCAACAAGCAGCTTGCTCCACTAATGAACTGGTTGCCATAGTGAATGGGTTGGCTGTGCGCAAACGGAGAGACTGAGCAAAATAAAAGGAAAGCGTTTTACTCCTCTGCACAAAACCTCATGCCGGCTTTATCTCTCCTATTGTGTCAGACGGCACACACACACACACACACACACACACACACACACACACACACACACACACACACACACACACACACACACACACACACACACACACACACACACACACACACACACACACACACACACACACACACACACACACACAAAGATAGCACATGTGTGCCAGTCAAAGGGAGATTATGATACAGTGAGTGCTGTGGGTAAAACCCGTAGCTAGAGGGAAACATCCATGTATGGAGCCAGAGACAGCACAACTGTCCTCTAGTGTAGATGGGCCAATCACACTGTGGCCTCAAGGTCAGTGGACCAGCCCATCATCCATATACACACACCATAGAGTTAAAAATAATAGAGAGGGCACCGGATATCCCCTCCCATCCACTTGCATTGAATTGCTCACCCAGCGCATGAAGCAAATTCACCCCTTCTTCCGGGTTGGAAATGTGATGGGCGAGGCCTATTTCACTTCTGTGACACGTTTTAAGTCACAGAGGTGCGCAGCCTCGTGCGCAAGCTTGGGCCCATTGGTCGAAACCGTTTTCGCTCGTTCATGTACAGTGGCCCCACCTGCAGTACCTATGAATGGCCAGCATGTCCAATGCGCTTCAATGCAACCACTGGGTTCTGGGGGCTTGACACACACACAGTTCTACCATGGCCAAGTCACTCTGACTCATAACCATAAACAAACCCGATACGACCATATATAGGCAGGACCACGGCCACGTCACTCTGACTCAGACAAAACCATAATCAAACCCAATACGCTCATATATAGGTAGACGGTCACATCGCCATGACTCAGACATAACCATAAACAATTCCGATAAGCCCATAGGCATATATGGAGATCCGGTTGTCCAGGGCCACAGATCCGACCGCTATGCCCATAGTCATGTGCATATATGGGACCGACCGACTTCAAATTCGAAGCATGCATCGGCAGGGACTCCAGGGAGTGCGGTGCGCGCCGTTGAGTAGTTTGGATATGCAGTTGTCCAGAACTGCCAATCCAACCGATATGCCCATATGGCATGCCAATATATGAGCATATACTGATGACATCAGGGATCTCCATATATGGGCATAAAAGGGACAAGGTGTGACAACGGGTACTCTGACAAAGCCCTGATGCTATGACTCAGACATATCGGTCGTATCGGCGGTGCAGCGTAAATGTGAGGGCTGTGTAGCAGCCGGAACTTTAGTCTAGAACTCTAGTATAGATATATAGACAAAAAGACAAGTACAGGTCTTTCTTTGGCTGTGTCTTTAGAAATAAACCAATGCCAAAATCATTCTGACTTCAAGCTGTCATTAGCATGCAGCAAAAATAGAGTTGTAGGCTCTCTGTAGGCTCTTTTATTTCAGTGTGAGAAATAAATGCCTAAAACTAGTCATCAGTATGTGCATAACACAACATTCCACTTTGTTTGCTTTGCATCTAAAGATCATATGTGTTTTTCCATTCATGACCCCATCATCACACATGATGTGGTTGTGGTTGTACCACACAACCATTCATGCCCCATATCTCTCTGACGTAATGAGAATAACAAGGCCCACCACACTGTTCTGTTGCTGTCTCCCCCTGCTGGTCCAGCAGGTGCATAGCAATAGCATCAATGTGCTGTTGCATCTAGTGAAGACACAACTCCATGGGACCGATGCTTACTTTACACTTCATCGTACGAAACCATGATATATGTCGATATCAAATATATGCAAACTTATTACACAGCAAAATACTTTTTTTTTATTACTAAAAATGAACACTGAAAATTTGACTGTGTAGAAGCTGACCTGGGGGTGGCTGACATTGGTTTTCATGTTTCCTGCAGAAATGTTTGCGTTTCAACCCAGATGCCACAGTGTGGAAGGCCAAGCAGCAGGTGCTGTGCTCTCTGACCGAGTCGTTGCGAGATGTGCTGAACTATGGCCTGTTCCAGCCGGCCACGGACGGACACGACGCCAAGTTCCTGGAGGAGGAGAGGCTGCTCAGAGAGTATCCACAGTCCTTTGAGAAAGGTGTTCCGTATTTGGAGGTACTGTCTGTTTGAGCATTATTATTATTATTATTATTATTATTATTATTATTATTATTATTATTATTATTATTATTATTATTATTATTATTATTATTATTATTATTATGCAATGTTGCTATATTTGTTGGTCCAGCTAGTTCCCTAGGTCGTGATAATCCTGGAAAAGTATAGCCCTATGGGATTTAAAATAACATTTTCCATGCCAGGAAAAGTTTAGGAAGTTATTACATTTTGGAAAAGTCATGGGAATTTTAAAGCGGTGCAGAATTATCATGGTTATTGTAGGCATGAAGTCATTTAGCTTTTTTCTTTTGGTTTTCTTCTTTACTTTTTTAGCAATCTTTTAAAAGGAGTGGGAATCTGCAGGAGTGAGCTGCAGATTCACTAATGCCTCCATGTCTATGCCGAGGTTGTGTCCAGTTTCCTTATTAAACCATGTCCAGTGAATATAGTAGCATTTCTTTTATGTTATAGGCTATTTGTGACCCTGTGGTGTCTTGTTTCATGATATTCTAAACCTGCACAGTCACACTCCTTTTCCTGTCTTCAGTCAAACAGGAGGGCAGTTTCCATACTAGTAAAACCTGAAAAGACTTGAGCATACAATGAAATGGCTGGCCCCATTAAGTGTTCTCCCTCTCATCTCTCTTTCTGTCTCATTCTGTCCTCTTTCCGCTGTAGTTCCGATACAAGACCAGGGTCTACAAACAGACCAATCTAGATGAGAAACAGCTGGCCAAACTGCACACCAAGGTATCAGCTCTCATTTTCCACCAGGCCTCTCTCTAGTTTCTGTCCCAGTGGTGAGTTGCAGATTGAGGTCATGCAGTAATAGTGCATTGGTGCAATGTGATTAGCATGTGTGTGTGTGTGTGTGTGTGTGTGTGTGTGTGTGTGTGTGTGTGTGTGTGTGTGTGTGTGTGTGTGTGTGTGTGTGTGTGTGTGTGTGTGTGTGTGTGTGTGCGCGTGTGTGCGTGTGCGTGTGCGTGTACGTGCACGTGCGCTGGTGTGTGTGTGTGTGTGTGTGTGTGTGTGTGTGTGTGTGTGTGTGTGTGTATGCACATACTGTATACACACAGTAAGATCCTCTGTGTTAATTTATCCATTTATAACTTACATCTATAAACATGTATAATAATGTAACAAAATGGACCCTTACGGGTGCATTTTGTTACATTTGCACACTCAAAGGGTCATGAAATCCCCAACTGATTTTGTAGTTAGTTTTCATGAACAGGTTAAAAACAGCAAAAATGTCAAAACAGGGCAGGTTATAGTAAGCAATCCAGCAGCTAATAAAATGAACCATGAATGTGTTGTTAGATTTAGATGTATCCAGAGCCATGGGTGTGCAAACATAGACAGTAACAGTATTGTCAGTGCTTGCACATTGCCACACCTGAATCTAACACACCATTATTATAGTAGCTAGCTGCATTGCTTACATCACGACCGGGAACGCATCTGTGTCATTTTAAGATTTCTTTGGCTATTCAAAAATAGGTGTAGATCTGCATTTTTTTTTAAAAATCATGAAAATGAGTGCAAATCTTTGAATATACATTTTTTAAAGCGAGTTTTTAGAAAAAACTTATGTTGCTATAATTTCTGTTGTTATCAAACTTCTTCTTGTCAAGGACCACCCAAAATGATATCTATTTGGCTGCGGACCCCCCCCCCCCCACATCTCAAAATGTCTTGTTCCAGGGACCCCCCAGAAGCAAATATTTCAGTTAAAAATGTATGTATGTATATTCGAAGATTTGCACAAATTTTCAAGATTTAAAAAAAAAAACAGATATACAAGCTCATAACGCGGCACTCTGTGCCGCGTTATGAGCTTGTATATCTGCAATTTTTTAATAGCCAAAGAAATCTAAAAATGACACACACAGATGCGTTCCCGGTCTTAATGGGTTAAGCAACCTGCCGTGTCTTCTGTTAGTTTTTAACCTCAACCGGAAAACAAACGACAAGATCAGCCCATAGGTTTCATGCCACTTTAAAATGGTCACTCTGGCATTTACAGGGTGCAGGTGTCCACTGCTCTTGGAGCAGTGCTCCACCGCGTGCTGTTCGGTGTCAGTCCGTGCTGTACTATGTCGTGCTGTGCTGAACTTGAGCACGCCGTCCCAGACAAGAGCTAGTCTGGTCTCTGTAATGCAGCATTCTGTCCTCATCCTCCTCCCACAGGCCAGCCTCAAGAAGTTCATGGACTACATCCAAACCAGCTCTGTGGACAAGATGGGAAAGTTCTTAGACAAGGGTCTGGATCCCAACTACCAGGACGCTGATACTGGCGGTGAGGCCCCCCCCCTGACAGATGCCACACAGAGAGCTGTCAACTTGTCCAATGCCCTTCTGTTGTTGTTGTTTGGCTTTCATAGCTATTAGTCTGTCACTGCATTCGTCTGTCCATCCAGCCATAACATTCCTCTAATTCAGGGGTGTCGAACATACGCACTCACACACATTCAGTTATACAGCATTGTTTTTCAGTCTGTTGTCTCAGTCACTGCTACTAACTACAGTATATCACTTTTTTTCCTTTTTTTAAATTAATTATATATTAATACTAATACTAATCTCGCAAACCGAGGCTAGACCAACCTGTGCCACATTTCTTCATGTATCATTGTTATATTTAACTTTGATTTTAATGGAAGTCAATGGGGGTCGGATCGTGCTGAAAACCGTGCCCACATATGGAGCCATATGTCATAGATACGTCATGGATGACTGACGTCACATACTGGCCACAGGACATCCGAGATCCACATATGGGAGCTATGGCTAGGTTATTATACCCTGTCTTGTTCTGTCAGTGTGGTCACTGCAGCCCTCAACTCTCCAGATGAGCCCAGCTCTGACTCACTCATAGCATATGGCTCTATATTTAGGATTCAGCTGACCAGACCCTTCTCCTCCACCGCAAAATCCTGAGTGTTAATCTAACTCTGAGATTGTACAAACGTAATGAAATGGACACGAAAGGGTTACAAATCAGAGAGTTATGAATGGATTAATTGAGGATTTTTACTGCGTACACAGTCGGTAACTCTCTAAGCTAACGGCGGGAGCTGTGACCTATGACCTATGAATTCCACTTCAAAACGCTCGAGCCAGCTCTCTCTGACACTATTCCAAAATACAGTGGTGGAAAAAGTACTCAAATGTTTGACTTAAGTAAAAGTATCAATACTGCAATGTAGAAGTACTCTGTTACAAGTAGAAATGTACTTGAGTAAAAGGCCAAAAGTATTGGTATCAAAATGTACCAAAAGTAAAAGTACTAAAATGTTTGAAAATAGCAGATCTACAAGCTCACAACTCGTCGCATCGTGGTTAATGTATGTTTTATAACGTAATAATTTATATCTGCAAAGTAACTAGTAACTAAAGTTTTCAAATAATTAGTAGTAGTGGAGTAAAAGTACAATATTTGTCTCTGAGATGTAGTGGAGTAGAAGTAAAAGTACTGAAAATTGGAAATACTCAAGTAAAGTAAAAAATACCTCAAAATTGTACTTAAGTACAGTACTTGAGTAGATGTACTTAGTTACTTTACACTACTGCCAAAATACAAAAATCACACACGCCTCCTATTTCTGGACACCATTCTATGTTGGGCTAACACTTTGTCAAAGAGCTAAGCATACTGTAAAAAGTGTATGCATACTGTGTATGCAGCTTTTTAACCAGACCCTGTTAGTGTTGGGAGGTGTCAGACAGCTCACTTTTACAGCTTGCATGTGCCTCTATGTGCCAGTCCAGCCACATGGGACCACATGTGTCAAAACAGAGCACAGCCTGTCACTGGGGGTGCGAAATGCACTTGCCACTTACTAACACTAGGTGGTACTGTAATATTGGGCCCTGTATTCTCCACCTACTGTAAGAACTGTGCAGAGCAGAAAAGTGAAAGCTGCTGTGGGCCAGGACACTCAGTAACAGGCCCCACATAGTTTGTCATAGTTTGTCATTTATAGGTTTTACTGTTTTGGTCCAATGTAATATTATAGGCTGCCATAGGATCCAGAGTTTTAAGCCACTCCTCGCTGACCTCACTGTCTGTCTGTCTGTCTGTCTGTCTGTCTGTCTGTCTGTCTGTCTGTCTGTCTGTCTGTCTGTCTGTCTGTCTGTCTGTCTGTCTGTCTGTCTGTAACAATCAATCTATCAGTTTATCCATCTGAAAGTCTGACTCTCTGTCTGAACCTGTTGTGTTTGTCCCCTCCAGAGACTCCCCTGTCCCTGTCAGTGCAGTGTGAGGTAGGGGCAGGGGAATCCATCAGGATCCTAGTCCAGAATGGGGCTCACATTGACTTCCGGGCCAAGGATGGACTCACACCCCTCCACAAGTCTGTCCGCAGTCACGGTCACACCGCTCTGCTGGTAAACATCAAGATATGTTGTCAAGGTGCTTTACAGTATCGATAAATAGAATATAAAGCAGTATAAACATTGAAAAGAAGTTGACAAATAAATAATTATGAGCAGCCGCTTTACAGCAGCTTACATGTTCAGCGCTGTTTCTATTTTGAAGAACGTTTAGTCTGAATAAGAGTTAGGTGTGTGTGTGTGTGTGTGTGTGTGTGTGTGTGTGTGTGTGTGTGTGTGTGTGTGTGTGTGTGTGTGTGTGTGTGTGTGTGTGTGTGTGTGTGTGTGTGTGTGTGTGTGTGTGTGTGTGTGTGTGTGTGTGTGTGTGTGTGTGTGTGTGCAAGCACGTGAGGAGGTCATCTCTAGATGCTGGTTCAGATGAAGGGTAAACAGTGGGGGTTATATCTATGATAAGTAATGTTATAATGTGTATGTTATTTTATGTACCAATTATAAATTACTACTCCTACCATGGATCATTACAGCAAAAGCGGAGCATAGAGAACTCCAATTAAAGTCAAAACTCGGCACATGAATGAAAGTGCTGAGGAAGCTGCTGTGTTTTCCTGCAGGCCCTGCTGACTCTGGGTGCGTCTCCAGACTATAAGGATCGCCGTGGGCTGACGCCGCTCTACCACACTGTGCTGACAGGGGGCGACACCTCCTGCTGTGAGACGCTGCTGTACCACCGCGCCAAGGTGGGCGTAAGGGATGAGAACGGTTGGGATGAGACTCATCAGGTAGGGCTTTCTCTCTCTCTCTCTCTCTTTCGCGCTCTCTCTCTCGGCATGAATGTTTGACAAAATAAGATGAGAAATGCAATACAGATTTAGTCATCATAGTCCCACATTTTATTGCACTACTGCTGCACTGCTTATATGCCTCTGATATGGAATATTAACCACTCGTCTTAAACCCTCTATTCTTTGTCAAACGGACCTGTACTGTACTGCTGTACCACTTTTATCAATCTACAGCAAATCTCTTCGCCAAAACATTGCCGATCTACAAGCTCACAACACGTTGCAAAGCGACGTGTTGTGAGCTTGTAGATCTGCTGTTTTTGGAGAATGTTCCCCCCCGGAGTAGACATGTGGGGTTCAAGTGGTTAAGAAAGTCTGTACTGACAGATATAACTAAGATAAATGGAGGCTAGAGGACATCTTGATGGCTACCTCTGTGTGTTAATATTGCATGTGTGTTCTCCTAGTATATGCAACCATTGTGTATCTGTATGTCAGCCTATTGTATATCCGTGTCAAAAGGAAAACATTCATGTCGTGAAAAACACTCGCAACTGTCTCCCTCCAACCCAGTAAAGCCTGATTTATACTTAGTCGTACGACGGTGTATAAATTGCGCATAACTCTTCACGCCCTGTTTGACCTGTCTCACTCATCACCGCTCCTCCTCCTCCCCCCCTCCCCTCCCCCTCACACACCCCCATCCTGCCTCTTCCATCTTGTATCTCAGGGATGAAGAGGGGAAGCACAGACCAAGAGACTTACAGGTACCACTTTCTCTGCCCCCTTCACCTCATCTTCCTCTTCATCACCACATCAGCAGCATGCCACTCCTTTGTCATACTACTTGTCTTGCAACATCCATCCCTGTTTTATGAGTGCCTCCAGCTGGGTGCATTTGTACGCAATAGGATTCACTCCAAGACTCGCAGCTGGGTTCCAATCAGTCTCACAGCTGGACTCAGACTTGAACTTAAACTTGAACTTACTTTAAAAACACATACATTGGGCTTTACACTCATACTTGGATAATGGGTGTTGCTGCAAATGTATATTATTGCTGTGTGTGTGTGTGTGTGTGTGTGTGTGTGTGTGTGTGCGCGTGCGTGCGTGTGCGTGTGTGTGTGTGTGTGTGTGTGTGTGTGTGTGTGTGTGTGTGTGTGTGTGTGTGTGTGTGTGTGTGTGTGTGTGTGTGTGCGTGTGTGTGTGCGTATGTGTGAGCGTATGTGTGAGCGTATGTGTGAGCGTGCGCGAGTGTGCGTGTGTGTGTGTGTAAAATTGTATACATATATACTGCAATAACAATAACTTATTGTATCTGGACTCTATTTTCTTTATTCTGTTCTCAGCCTCTCACGTTGGAGGTGGTGTTAATTAACCGAAGTGCCAATTTATAACTGCCACCCTTCTTCTTGCCACCCCTATCTCTTTCCTTCTTTTTTTTCCTTCTCTCCATCCTCTGCCTCCCACATAAATCATTTCTCTCTTTATTTATAAATAACTCATCGTTCACCTTACCATTCTCTATCGCTTCTTTGAAACAAATTTTCTTTACATCGGCTCTGCTCCTTTTCTTTCTTTCTTTCTTTCTTTCTTTCTTTCTTTCTTTCTTTCTTTCTTTCTTTCTTTCTTTCTTCTTTCTTTCTTTCTTTCTTTCTTTCTTTCTTTCTTTCTTTCTTTCTTTCTTTCTTTCTTTCTTTCTTTCTTTCCATCCCTCCACCATGGTCTGTTAATTCCAGGCATGTCAGAATGGGAACTCACAGCATCTGGAACATCTTCTGTTCTACGGGGCAGACTCCACCTCCCAGAATGCCTCTGGAAATACTGCCTTGCACGTCTGTGCTTTATACAACAAGGTAGATGTGGTCAAATCATATATCAGGGCCATTTCATAACAGTGACTCTATCAGCACCTCATATACAAGAATATGTAAGAATATATTGTGTACATACTATGTACTACATAGGCTATATGCTTACAGAAATGCTTTCATTCCACAAGTGCTGTGTCCATTTTTAGAAAAGATATCTCGTCTGAAATGTATCAGAACAAAAAAAATACACAGTGACTCTCTTTTGCTTCAATATTAAACCCTTAAACTGTTTTTATTTTTCAGTCAAACAATTTAAGTTGGTGTCATTTCTTTTAAATGGCAGATGTTTCATTTTAGAATGAAACTCTTTGACATGATGCACTGACATTTACATGTATAATATTTAAAACATAGGCATAACATGCAGAAAAGATAATTAGATGTTTATTATTTTAACATGAATGCTCTTTCATGTAGGAAAGCTGTGCACGAATTCTACTATACAGGGGAGCCAATAAAGACACAAAGAATAATAGTGGGCAGACACCCTTTCAGGTAATTGCTGAATGCATGGCCAGGGTAATTATGCATGTTCGTTGGTTGTATGGTTTAGTGTCTTATTAAGTTAACGTAGCAGAAAGTGCCGGGGCCTAATTTCACTTTAAACCATTATTGTGCTGTGATGCACACAGGGTCCCAGTTGGGAGAATTGTGTATAACCCCTTAATATGAATACATTAAGTCTGTCAGTGCAGAAAAGCCACCTGAGACAGTCTCAGCTGTGTGTGTGTGTGTGTGTGTGTGTGTGCGTGTGTGCGTGTGCGTGTGCGTGTGTGAGTGCGTGCGTGCGTGCGTGCGTGCGTGCGTGCGTGCGTGCGTGCGTGCGTGCGTGCGTGCGTGCGTGCGTGCGTGCGTGCGTGCGTGCGTGCGTGCGTGCGTGCGTGCGTGCGTGCGCTTGTGTGTGTGCGTGCGCTTGTGTGTGTGCATGCGCGTGTGCGTCAGAGAGAAAGAGAGCGTGTGTAAGTTGGAAATGGGCCCAAAGCATTTGTGTATTAATTTGTCACAACTAAGGTTTCACTGAAGCACTTGTATGTTGTAACCAGGTGGCTGTGATGTCTGGCCATTTTGAGCTGGGAGAGATTATCAAAAACCACCGTGATACAGATGTTGGTAAGTAGTCTAGTCTTCATATTTGGGGATAAATCACAAGCATAGAGATAGATCAGTCGCCCAGCACTGCAGAGGCCCAGGTTTGTTTCCCAGCAGCGGTGCCTTCAACTTGGTCAGATGCTCCAACAAACATGATAGCCAGTGTTTTCTGGTTGGAAGCTGGCAGTGCATTGTGTCCTTGTCGCTGCACTAGTGACTCTACTGGCTGGTCAGGGCGTCTTTTCAGCTAGGAGGGGATCTGGGGAAGATGGTGTGAACCTCCATGTATGTTTAGCCTTTCTGATGCCTCGTTTCCACATAGTTTTGTGTTATGCTTGTAATGCCGTTTAATATACGTAATATCCCTCAAGTGTTAACACTGAAATGAACAAAATATCGTTTTCTGCTGTTTCTTGGCACATGCATACAGGCTCTCCGAAATCCATAGCAAAAGTAAAAAAGAATTCAACATCGAGGCAAATTCCATACAGGCAAAACACATCGGAGATCACAGAGAATACCTTGCCTGCTTGTAGCCAGTCTGTTTAGAGCAGTGGTTCCCAACCTTTTTTGTCTATTGCACCTTGAGCTGTTTTGCCATGCTGAAAGTACCCCCTCACTCATGTGTTTTGATGATTCTCTTAAGTTAGTTTAATTACTATCCAACAATATTAATGGACAGAACATCGATCTGACGGGTCACTGTTTGCTTTGATGATGGAACTGTCTTATTTTTGTACATTGGCTGCTTTCTTGTCAATCATAGTTTCAGCCAAAACTATGGCTGCAGGGAGAATGAGAGCAACAACAACTTCTGAGCCATTTATCCATGTTTGCTTGCACTGGTTTGGGTGTAGATCTGACCATGGATGTAATGGTTTTAACATTCATTAATTGTGACCTCCTCACAGAGTGTAATAGGTGACAACTGCTAGGGGGGAACTAGTTGTGGCGGTGCACACATACTATTTTAGCAAAGGTCTTTTGAAATGGAGGTAATATTTTCATTTTAGTTAATTTTTTTTTTAAACCCAGGGGTAATGTACTTGTACACCTGGTTGGGAACCACTGGTTTTGAGTACATTATGTAGCTAGCTAGCTAGCCGGCTAAATAAACCTTGAAACAGGTGAAAATCTAGCTTGCCAACTCGGCTGCTGGGTGTGGAACACTCACTCGCCTAGTGGGCCTCAAAGCCTCTCTGTCGGCGCGCCTGCCTTGTTGATTTGCATACTGTTGGCTTCGAAATAGCCTACACTCTGTTGGCAGCCACTGGGACCACTGTTGCAGGGGGAGTCGGCAACAACTAAATGAGGAGAAAATGAAAAACAACAGTTGAAAAAACAAAACCTGTACACGTTACAATATATTATATCCTCAATAGAAACCTTTCACTTCAAATCAGTGTCATTTTGAAATTCTATCTGTACCACCTCTCTCTCCTCACCTCCCAGTGCCCTTTTTGGAATCACCAAAGTATGCTCCTCAGAGGCGGGAGACGGCACGGAACTTGGCCCTTCCACAACACCCTCACCCCTTCCTGCGGGCCAACAGTGATAACAGTATGAATCTGCCTGAGTGGATGGCAGCGCCCAATGCCCCAGGCTCCAATATTGTCTCTGTGCAGGTAGAGGAGAGTCACCGACTCCACACTCCTCTGTCACCAGCATACGTACAGCCTACGATACACTACTGAATGGAACACATCGAGACATTCTCTCTTCTTCTTTCCCCATCCTCTCTTTACACCCTCTCTTTCTCTCTCTTTTCTTTCTCCCTCCCTCTTTGCTCTACGTTCCAGGGTTTTAAGCACACCGGTACCCTACGCAGCTCCAGTAGCCCCCGAGGGGCACGGACTCGCTCTCCCTCCCGAGGGAGAGTGGGGGACAAGGAGGACAGGAGCCGGCAGAGTAGTAGGAGGCAGGCGTAAGTGCAGAAGGGAGCATGATCCTGTGAGGCAAGATCGAGCCTCTCACGTTTAGCCAGTGGATAATCAGTTCACATTAGCTGGTGCCAAGTGCTCTTGCGCCTTTATACAGTAGATCAATGTCATTGAGGCTGGCATAATTCAAATCTTAACCCTAATTTATTGTGTTGTATGTGTCTCTCAACGAAAATACAATACAGCTGTGGCAACATTGCAGGCATTGAAATATTGTACTCAGAGTCTCCCTAACAGTGGAACCAAAATACAATTACAAGTAGATTAGAAAACTGCAAAAAAGCAGTGAAAATAGCATATATTGTGTATTGTTTTAATAAAACAGTATCTGCACAGCCATAACATTTTATGGGTGTTATTTTCGGCAAGCGACATGGTCGTACAACAACAATAATTGATGATCTTATCGCTGCCCCCTCAGACCCGCCCCTGTAAACGCCGCTGCACCGCAAGCAGTCCAGCGGAGGCGCCTGTACAGCGCCGTGCCCGGGCGCGTTTTCGTGGCTACTCGTGCACACTCCGCCCAGGGAGACCGGGAGATCAGCTTCAACAAGGGCGACAGGGTCAAAGGTGTGTGTTTCTGGCATGTCTTTTGTGAGCGTGTGTGTGTGCATGTGTGTGTCGCGCGCGTGTCTGCCATGTCTGCGTGTGTGCGCGTGTGTGTGCGTGTGTGTGCGTGTGTGTGCGTGTGTGTGCGTGTGTGTGCGTGTGTGTGCGTGTGTGTGTGTGTGTGTGTGTGTGTGTGTGTGTGTGTGTGTGTGTGTGTGTGTGTGTGTGTGTGTGTGTGTGTGTGTGTGTGTGTGTGTGTGTGTAGGAGCATATATTTTGTCTCTAATGTGAATTTAAGGTGTCTGTCTTGCCTGGCTGCCAGTCCAGCGAGTAAACTCAATGTCAGGTCATTACTGACCCGGGCCACATCCAGGCCAGTGTCTTCAGCTGTGAGTGTATCAGTGTGCAAAAATGGACATGTCCCGATGTGAGTGTAAGGTCCCCATATGTGTTTGTATTCAATGTCTGCAGGTATGAATATATGTGTGTTTGTGAGTGAGTCTAAGGTGTCTCCAGGTATGTATGCCTTGGTGAGTATGTAGGGGTTTGCATGTTTGTCTAGTCTGTTTGAGTGTGTGTCCACATTATGATTTGGTTTATTTTCTTGTCTGGTCAAGTTTTGTTTCTGTGTCACTTCTTGTTGTGTTCTATGCGATTGTGCGTCATTCGCTGACCGTGCAACTCTCCTCTGCCCCCTGCAGTGCTGAGTGTGGGCGAGGGCGGGTTCTGGGAGGGGACAGTGAGGGGACGAACCGGTTGGTTCCCCTCCGACTGCGTGGAGGAAGTGGCACCTCATAAGGACAGTCGCTCAGGTGAGTGCAGACGCACACACACACACACACACACACACACACACACACACACACACACACACACACACACACACACACACACACACACACACACACACACACACACACACACACACACACACACACACACACACACACACACTCCCCTCCACATACAGTACACACATCTTACCTCATTGGTCAGGAGAAACTTACACTCAGCATCACTTTTGCTGAACCAAAGAGAGACTACGACAACATTTCTGTGTGAGAGTTGAAACTTAAAAGATTTGTCTGCCTGAACGTTGAGATAGCTCTTTAGAAGCTACAGTGCAGCTTCTAAAGACAGTCTGACCATCACTCGCTTGATGCTAGGTGTAGCATATTCTGGCTGCATAGCCCAAAGCGAAGGAATACAGTATCATGCCACACAGAAGCTGCTATGAAGTCTTATAGCAGCGGATTAGGATCTTAACAGTATTAGCTTGCCCTAACAGTATAGACTGAGCATGGACCATAAAGGAAACAAGCCCCCTGGGGCTTTTTGTGTCAATCAATCTAAAGCATAGACTTTATTGTAACCTGCTGATGTCTCTGTGGTGGTGTGTTTCAGAGAGCCGCGGGGAGAGAGCCAAGAGATTGTTCCGCCATTACACTGTGGGATCTTACGACAGCTTTGACGCGCCCAGGTAAGAGTGACACCGTCGCTGTATAGCCACCACTGTTGTTGGTTTCCACATGCAGAGATTTCTCTTGCAGACGTTTTGCTCAGCATGCATGATCTTCTTCAACAGTGTGTTGTTGCTTATACATTCAGATAGTTCACACATACCTTTGCACCTGGGAGCTGCCCTGTAGAAACAGTCTCCTTACTAACCACTTTCACTAGGGTAATAAGTGGTTGACAGTGGTCCTAGTGGCCAGTGAGCCGCTCTCCTGGAGCAGTTGGTGGTTAAATGTCCTGCTCCTGGGGGCATCAGTGACAGCTGTTGAGGGAGGGCAAGGTATCACTCACAGTTTCCCAGCTGGATGCCGGATTAGAACTAGTTATCATCCTGTCACCAGCCGGCTTTCTGTAATATTTAGACTAAAGCCACCGCGTGCTTAAAATGAAATGACACGTGTGTGCTGCCAGGGATTCCTTCTCGAAATAACACACATCCTGGGCTAGGTGATTCATGTGGTTGACACGGTGATTCATATGTTGTGGTAGTACTCTGGAATCGTTTGATTTGATATCCGGTGAGTGATTCATGCAGTGGCATCATAGTAAAAGGGACTTTACCACTTAATGCTGGCAGGTTTGTCAAGCCAACGCAAGTGCTTGACATTTCAGCTGTGCAACAGATCTTCTGTACCAAAGTAGGAATGTGTGGTTGTTTTTCCTGGGTAATGACTGATTTAATATTGTACAGTGGCATTGAAGATTAGGCTTTTCTGGATCAGGACCCACTTGAAAATCTCGAAAGCATTCGCGGCGACCCATATGACCACTCAACACGGCAGCTGTGCATTTTCAGAGCATTTTGAAATGTTTTAATGGTCAATCAATCGATTGCGTTCCGGCTTGGATCAATGGAACTAACATTATGTTTGTATTTATAGATATCTCAATGAAAATTCAAAATTGTAAAGAAAATTTACATGAAATATTTTGGTATATTTTTATCATTCAAACTTTTGTGTTTTGTCGATTATTTGGGAGCCCACTTACAATATCCTCATGGCCCACCAGTGGGCCCCGGCCCACAGGTTGAGAATCGCTGCGTTATAGAATAAGTTACAAATGGTGTTACATTAGGGTTCTTTCACCCCTTTTGTGGGCTGAGGATCTTTTCATGACTTAAGAAGCTGTGTGAAGAGCTGTGTTGCCAGGCAGCAGTTCTAGGTGGGTTGAATTCGTCATCGATGGTGAAGGTGATCCTGGACAGTTTTGGTGACTAATTCTGAACCCCGCATTAGTTGGTGTGGCGTTATGCAATCACTCACCACACTACTCTCCTACACAAAGAAAACAATTCCCTTTGAACAGATACTGTATGCAGTGCTGCACCATCAGGCTGTCCAGAGGCAATATTTACAAAGGCTCTTAGAATAGAATCCCATGAACCCCTAAGTCATAATATTTTCATATGGACGGACTAGTCCATTGGTTCCCAAACCTTTTCAGCGGAGACCCAAAATATTAATTTTCCGTCTTCCAATCAATTATGAATTAACCACTTAACAAAAACAAAAAATTAAGCCTTTATTTGACAGAGACAGTAAACATGGAGGGAGAGCAGGGAAGTGACATGCAGCAAATGGTCCGGCTGGCCAGGAATCACACCAGGGACTTGCTGTCAAGCATTTGAGCACATACGCGCCCTACCCACTTTTTCCAGATGTTTAGATTGGTCTCTCTGATAATCTAACAACAAATGGTTTGAATGAGTGTTGAACCTTCAAGCTTAACTTCATGTGTTCCTCTTGATATGTCCTCTTCTTCTCCATCAGCATTTCTGGGTTATTCATAAAAGGCTTTCTAGACAATAAAATCCTCTGTGTTCATTTATCCATTTGTAACTGAGTGTACAAATGTAACCAAATACTTTCATTTCGCTTTCATTTGATTACATTTGTACACTCTCAGAGTTGAATTACAGTGTGGGTGTGCATTACCACTTGGCCTGACCTCATTTGGTTCTGTCTGTGGACACAGTGTCGCATGTGAACAGTGAGAAGTCTTCTGTATTGACTCTGGAGTGGCACTCCTTCTAATTAGCTCTGTATGCCGTTCACTTTAATGTAATGCATTTGCATTACGACGAGAGAGGGCCTCGCTTTGAGGCAAACTCATTCTAGTGTCCGGGGCTTGGTCTGCGTAAAGACAGAATTATTTACATAGAAATAAACACATTATAAATCACATGTATTATTTACACACAATCCTGCCTTTCGCCTCCCTTTCTCGCTGTCTGTCGCTCCATCTCTCTGCCTTTCTCTCTCTCTTTACGTCTCCCATTCTGTGCTCTTCATTTATTACTCCCTCCATACGCTTGTGTTAGTCTGTCTCTCTCTCTTTCTGCCTGTTTCATACTGTCATTAATTATTTACATGCCTTTCATCAACAGTGACATTTCATGCAAGCAGCTGACTCAACCGTGTAAAATCTCACACGTATGTTAACATGCACGCGTGTGTGTGCACGCACACACACGCACGCGCGCGGGCACACACACACACACACACACACACACACACACACACACACACACACACACACACACACACACACACACACACACACACACACACACACACACACACACACACACACACACACACACACACACACACACACACACACAAACAAACATACCATGGATAATTAGTGGTATGCTACTTACCCAGAGCCATGAGTGTTTGTTTGGCCAGGCATCCATCCATTGCTGACTCAGTGACGCCTTCATACAGGCCTGCTTTCAGAGACTTTAGCGCTCAGATGTATTATCTCACATATTCCCTACTGTCCCTCTTTCATTCCTCTATATTTGGCCACATCTCCTGACCATCTCTCTCCATCCCTCTGTCCATCCCTCGCTTTCTATTCATCACCGTATCACTAACCCCCTGTACTTTTTTAATTTTCTCTCTATCACCCTCTCTCCCCTGTGGAGTCTCCATCTGGAGGTCAGACAGTGAAGGGCACTCTAGAGGGAGAGATGGATGGAGAGTAGAGAGCCTTGGACAAAGAAAGAGAGATGGTTTTATGCGTTTTGAAATATGGAGCCCAGTGAGAGAGACACATTTAGTCTCTCAGTGGAAACGACGGGAGAGCACGAATAACAGACAGGAAGAAAGACGCCCTCTGCCCTGATTTTCTCCCGTCATCTGTTGTGTGAATTAACAGGCCTCTTCTCCTCAACTCTGATCTCATGCCCTGCTTTAGACCGAACATCGACTATTACAGCCAGACGTTGTTTGTAGCTCTTGATCACTTTGATTTAAGCTCAGCCTTTTTTCTACGGTCTCGGCACCAGGCACGTGGCACATTGGTTGGCTGCCAGTGCCCGAGCAAGCACCTGCCCGATTGCCTTAATAGGAGAAACTGCCCTTTATTATGTCTACATAAGTTCTCTCATTTATTTCTCTCTTGTTGAACGGCAGTTGCTCTCTGCCCTGCTCTCATTCAATACAAAGGCTAGGCGAGTTCCTTTAGTTGGCAGGGTCCCTCATTGATTCTGGTTTTAGGACATGCCTAGCTTGTCTGTCCCATGCATGTCATGGTTTTACAGGCATCTTAATGGATTCAGTCAAAATTCTTAGGGCTTATCTATAAATCATTGCAATATATCTTGTTGCTGCTTTATGCCTCTATGAATTTCTGCGCTCCCACCACCACCCCAGCATTCATCCCCCAGTGGGCTCTCTCTCTATATAAGGGGGTGGTCTATCTATTTGCAAGATTATTTTTTAATTATTGTGAATATTTTCATAATAACAGGGTATAATTTGAGCCTTGACCCCCAAATCTATACACCTAAAATATGATGCTAAGTTAATTTTGTATTTGTATACTTCTAAATTCTGGTTTTATCCAGTTAATTATTACAGAGTGGCTCTGAAAGAGGATAGCCGTTGCGGGGGGTCAGCCAAATGTCTTGTGCAGCCTGTCATTAGTACCTCCCTTAGTACCTCCACAAAAATAATTCACATAATGTTTTATACTTTTTGAAATTCATTTTTAATTCATTATCATATTACCTTTAAGCATTAAGTGCAAGTGCAATGCGCAATGCCATGCTACAAATTGAATCATGTAAAGTGCAGAAAAATAGATGCAGATAGAAAACAAAAGGCCTGCGTGACAGAAACAGCAGAAGCTGCAGACCTTTGGCGACAGTCAGCCACGCAAGCCATGGTGGAGCACAGGACACAGCAGGATAAACACAAGCAGCCATGTACCTGTCCATGGACGCCAACAGTCAAACGAACCATGGCGGGGCACAGGCAGCAAGAAACACAAGAGGCCGCCCTGAGACACCAACAGTCAAACAGACAGTTTGAGAGGCAGGAGAATTGACCATGCAGGGGTCATACAGTACATCATAGCTGTACTGTGTGTCATAGGTGACGACACAGACCGAACACATGAAGTCTGAGATCCACATGAAGCCACACCATTATTTCATTTACTGTGCGTGTGCGTGTGCGTGTGCGTGTGCGTGTGCGTGTGCGTGTGCGTGTGCGTGTGCGTGTGCGTGTAGGGATGCTATTATAACTTAGGGAATCTGCCCTCCAAAACGCCTGTGCATCGTCCTGCACAGGGTGTGTGTGTGTGTGTGTGTGTGTGTGTGTGTGTGTGTGTGTGTGTGTGTGTGTGTGTGTGTGTGTGTGTGTGTGTGTGTGTGTGTGTGTGTGTGTGTGTGTGTGTGTGTGTGTGTGTGTGTGTGAGTGCATGCACCAGGGGGATGCAAATGGATAAGTGGAGAACAGAGCAGATGTACCATACCATCCACCATAGAACTCCACCTCAGATGTATTTTTAATAGCTCCTGTCTCTCCATACCACTTGATAAGTCCTCTACCTCCTTTCATCTCACCTCTATTCTTCTCCTCCTCCACCCCTCTTGGATACTCAGTTTCTCCTTCTCAGCCGCCCCCCCTCTCTCCTTTCCTCTCTCTCTCCCTCTCTCTCCCACTTTGTCTCAGTCTCTCGCTGTTTGTACATCCCTCTTTTGCCATATGTCTGTTCTGTTTTCTCCTGTACATGTCATCTTCCCCTCCTCTCTCTGATCCCTCACTCACTGAGTCTTGAGTGCCGGTGGCAGTGTGCTCCCCTACTAGCACACATGAGAACTTTTCTGGGGCAACGGTCTGTGAAATAGGGATGAGGTGAACACACACACACACATTTTTGGATGAAGGAGAACACAGTGTGTGTTTACATCCTCACCATCGCAGATAAAGTGGAGGCTTAAACGCTGCTGTCGGTCGTTAGATCTGGCGACATGTACTGTCGGACACACGCACACGCACACGCACACGCACACGCACACGCACACGCACACGCACACGCACACGCACACACACACACCATATGCTGGGGTATAATCAAAAGGGGAGAGAGGGAAAAACAGAGAGGGAGAGAGAGAAAGAGGGAGGACCGGAGCAGTTGTAGTCCTGAAAGCAGGACAGTAATGGAGAGAGGAGGGAGGAGGTAAGGGGAGGGAGAGGGGGGGGGGGGTATGGACGAGAGAGAAAGAGAGAGAGCGGAGAGCGATAGGGAAGGAGGGAGGGAAGGCATGTGGTTGGAAGGCGGCGGC
>NC_137615.1:24469079-24486579 GCF_963280865.1 Gymnoscopelus braueri
TTGAGCCATTAGACAGTGCCGGCATTGCATTATGTTACTTTCCTGCACAGACCTCCACAAGCGAGCAGGTTTTTTCCCTGCGTCCAGTTCCTAGCTGTTGCTGAGGCAACAAGCAGCACCATCATATATAGCATCTTTTGCTGAGATTCTGGAGAGACCATCTCTGGGCTTGCTGTCAAACATACAGAAGACTGAGAAGAGCATAGGAAAGCTAAGCGCCATTCTGGCGGTATGAACGCTACTGGGGATGTTGGTGGTGGCGGTGGTGGGTGGGTGGCGATGGTGTTTCCACCTGGTCAATGACCTCCGAAGAGGTCACAGGAAGTTAGATACATCGCGTATGGGGACGTGTGGTAAACTGGCGAGGAGAGGAGTAAGGTCTGGACAAATGTATTTGTTCCTGTGTTTAAAAATGTATTAGTTCATGTGGTTGAAAAAATTAAAATCAAGGTTAATGCAGGCCTTCTCTGCCCCCCCCCCCCCCCCCAAAAAAACCACCACCCCGCTCCAAGGATTAAGACTCCCTTCTGGTGCAGTGTGTGGATATGAATGTGGATATACTGTAGTCTCTCTCTCTCTCTCTCTCTCTCTCTCTCTCTCTCTCTCTCTCTTCTCTCTCTCTCTCTCTCTCTCTCTCTCACTCCCTCTCTCTTCTAGAAGTGAATCTCTTTCTTTCTGTCTTTCTTTCTTAATCTCACTTTCTCACAAACCCTCCTTCCTCCCTGTTTCTTTCTGCCTCTCTCTCTGCCGTTCTGTTGAGATGCCTTCACTTTCCAAGTTGTCTGTAACTCTCTCCCTCCCTCTCTCTTCTGCTTGCTGTTTTCTCTCCTTCTCTAATAGTGACTATATAATCAAGGAGAAGACAGTGCTTTTGCAGAAAAAAGACAGCGAAGGATTCGGCTTTGTGCTGCGAGGGGCCAAAGGTAAGAAAACTCATGAGAATGGAAACAAGCATGACCATTCTCTCTTTCACTTTCTTTCTTTCTCTCTCCCTCTCTCCCTCTCTCCCTCTCTCCCTCTTTCCCTCTCTCTCCCCCTCTCTCTCCCTCTTCCTTTTCCTCTCTCTCTCTCTCTCTCTCTCTCTCTCTCTCTCTCTCTCTCTCTCTCTCTCTCTCTCTCTCTCTCTCTCTCTCTCTCTCTCTCTCTCTCTCTCTCTCTCTCTCTCGTCTGTCTGTCTGTCTGTCTGTCTGTCTGTCTGTCTGTCTGTCTGTCTGTCTGTCTGTCTGTCTGTCTGTCTGTCTGTCTGTCTGTCTGTCTGTCTGTCTGTCTGTCTGTCTGTCTCTTTCTCTGTCTGTCTCTTTCTCCATCTGTCTGTCTCTCGCTCTCTCTGGGTGCCTCTCTCAGTCTCTCTTATGCACACATACTGTACTTTCACTGGGATTTGTTCTCATAAATTATAATGCATACTGTATGTTGCAGGGCTACCACATACCTACTGTAGTATTGTCCCTTTGACTCTTCAACTGTGGTCTCTCTCGTATGTCTCTCCAGCTCAGACTCCCATCGAGGAGTTCACTCCTACTCCAGCCTTCCCAGCCCTGCAGTACCTGGAGTCTGTAGACGAGGGCGGTGTGGCCTGGAGAGCTGGTCTCAGGATGGGGGACTTCTTGATAGAGGTGTGAGATGAGTTGCTGTTTGTTGCTGTCGGCCAGAAACCTTGTATCTTCATATATTTTTTCAGTTTGTCCCCCCCCCCCCTTTTAAATAAATCAATGCCCTGTTTTACACTTTGTTGTATGCCAGTGTCGTGTAAAATTAGCAGAGATAGCCGATCTATAAGCTCACGACGTGTCGCGATGTGAGCTTGTAGATCTGCTATTTTGACGTAACTTTTCGCCTACGCATAATGACATGCCCAAAAATAGGGACCCCAGGTCCATGGACATACATGGTTTCTGCCTAACAGCGACGTGTTGCATTATGGGTTGGAACTCAGGACCAGTCGGGTGAAATCTTAGACTGACTTTCAGTCCTTATTTTGTCTCTGGATTTCACGCTCTTCCTCTCTCTCATTCTCTCATGGCCTTGTCACTTCCCCTCCAGGTGAATGGTCAGAATGTAGTGAAGGTGGGACATCGGCAGGTCGTCAACATGATCAGGCAAGGTGGCAATAGCCTCATGGTCAAAGTTGTCATGGTAACTCGCAACCCTGACATGGAGGAGGGCCCCAGAAAGAAAAGTAAGTGGTTTAGAACTGGGGAGGGGGTGAAAAAAAAATGCTCCACTAGCGGCCCCTTGTGGACATACTGCTCTTTACACTTCACGTGACCTAAGTGATTTGATTTGACTGCCTGACCGACCTTTCTCTCTCTCTCTCTCTCTCTCTCTCTCTCTCTCTCTCTCTCTCTCTCTCTCTCTCTCTCTCTCACCCTCCAGTCCCCCAACAGAGTAAAAGAATGAGTGGTCAAGCCCTCGCTCTGCGCTCCAAATCCATGACTTCAGAGCTGGAGGAGATGGGTAAGATCATTATGGAGGAGAGAGGAGGTTGGGGTTGATCAAAGACGACAAACATCAGGATAGGGGAGAGGATGGATAGAAGGAGAAGGAGCGAAAGACAGCGGAGAAAGAGGGACACAGAGCTGTAGTTGCAGTACAGGTTAAGTAAGCAGTACGTTAGGGTAAGTTGGAGGAAAATGGAGTAGGATGATGAGGGAACAGTGTGAAACAGGAAGCATCAGGGTCGCTAAATAAAATGAAAGTGTGAACGGGGCCGGGGTAGGGGTGGGGTACGGCTGTGCGCTCGGTGTTAAATATAGACGACCCTAAGAAAGTGTGAGTAACATGTGAGTTCCATAGGGTGATAGAAAGTAAGAGGGACAGGCGCAGTGAGCGTGGAATAGATCAGCGACAGCAGCAGACAATGAGCTGCCACCATGGATGAGAGTCTCAACGCATTTCACTGTTCTTTCAGAGGTTCCACACTGTCACTACGAGCACCCCCACTACAGGTAACCCTCCCAACCCACCCCGCACCCGGTGGTCCCTTCTCTCACTGCCCCCCTTCTTTTCCTACCCCACTGCACCTCCCTACCCCCCTAGCCAATCCTAGCTTTTAACCCCCCTAAAACTATTGTCCATCAGCCCTCCATGGAAGGAATACACATATCTACACATGCACACACACAAACGTACACACACATACATACGTATACATGCATACATACATGCATACATACATACATCCGTACATACATACATACATACATACATACATACATACATACATACATACATACATACATACATACATACATACATACATACATACATACATACATACATACATACATACATACATACATACATACATACATACATACATACATACATACATACATACATGCACGCACACACACAAATACAGCAACACTTGGCAAGTGTTAGTTGCCATGGTAACGCTGCTGGGGGTGGGTGTCACTGAGAAGGGAGAACTGTGGCTGCTACTGCCGCCGCTGTCTGTACTGGGCATGCTCAGTGAGCAGGTGATGATTTATGATGGCCAATGATATGTGGAGCGGTTAGAGGAAGCCACGAGGCTCCCCAGAGCCGTTTTCATGTCGGGTCCCAAACTCTAGCCCGTTCCGCAGACCTCCCAATACCTCACTTCCTTTGCAAATGTCCTCCATGGGGACCCTGGGCCTGTCCCACACCTCTACCCCAATACACAGTGGCTATTATGTCCCGTCTGCTGCTGTAAGCCAGGATCTGATGGGGGCCAGATTTAGTGTAGAGAGAATCTACCCTTTGCTCCACTCCTCTACCCTCGTTCTTGCTCCACTGCCCTTCTACCCCCACCCCCATCCACCCTCTCTCTGTGGTCTGACTCAACCCGATCGGTGCACAGCATGAGCCCCCCAGCCCGCACATGGATACAAGTTCCCTGACCCTTTAAAACCTCCACCATCACCACAACAACAACAACAACCACTCACCCACCAACAGACCAGTGCTCACTATGTACCATAGTAATGCATCTTCTTCCAGTACACGCAACAACACTTATATTACAGTGACACAACCTGACAGAATACAAAATTAAATGATCTTAGAATAATGTATAACTTGATGTAGAGAAAATAAAAGCCCTGTTTATTTTTCCAATTAGTGGTAGCATTATGACTTCAGTATTCAGATGTGGGGTGCTGGAGATGCACTCAAACTTAGAATGTCATTGCCACTGCCTCTTTCTGAGGCAAGGTGAAAGGAGCAGAATGTGTGAGGACGCCATGCCATATGCTTATTCTAATGCATAGAATTCATTTAGTAGTGATGCCCGTTAAACCGTCATACCTCTGTGTTTTGATGCAGTGTCCCAGTTCACCTAGAAGTCATGCTGCAAAGAGAGCAGGCTAGGGGCATTTAATGGAAATGTTTTCTGCACTTTTTGCGAATCCTTTCGTTGTTTCTTTTTCCCCCCTTCTTTTCTTTCTTCAAGTGAGCGTCCATTGAACAGGTTCCGATGTGATGTCACAGTACACATTATTTTCACAAGGATTTGTTGATGTAGAGATGTACAGCATAACATAATTATGTCCTTAATTAGAGTTTTTGCCAGACCCAAGGGGTCTGCCTACATGAGGCTTTGACCCATTTCGTCTATACATGGGCATAAAAGTATGTCCATCTTGTCCCTTTTTTGACCATATATGGACACATTCTGGATCTGGCAGAACCAGGTCTCCTGGTCTTGTTTTTTTAGTTTTTAATCTTACAATTACCATGAGTCCATAACTGTTTGAGATACAGTATATTATACAAGATAGTGTTGAACTACATACTGTATTGATGAGTTTCCACGTAAATGACACATAACCCTAGCCTATTTCAGTTTGCACTCACCAATCGGCACCTTAATTTGTACACTGACGGGTCACCTATTACCTCCTGCCCCTAATACACCTCTATGGACTTGCACCATTTCTGTCCAGCATTTTTACTCTTAACTCTGTTGTTCCTCTGTCCCCTTCTACATCTCCCCATCAACGCTAACTGGATGTTAACAACTTAACAGTGGAGAGAGGTGGGAGTTATCTTCAGACTAATTCTGTATTTGTGCGTGTTTGTGTGTGTGCTGCATGCATGCATGCGATCATGGAGAGAGAACAAGCAGCAATTCATCCTTGCCTAGCATATTTACCGTAACACGAGAAGTGTGCATGGTTCGGTAGTGTCAAAGTGTGGGTGTGTGCAGTTCGTTCTTTCTTACATCTTAAGATCTTGAAGCCTGGCGAGGTGACTCAGTTTGTGAGGCTCTTGGGAATATGATTAGCATTCACTGTAATGACAGTATTGCAGTTTCTCTCCTGCCAAAGTCTTAAGTCTCCCTTTGTCCTCTTTCCAGCTGCTACCCCTTGGAAAAAAAAATCAGGTACGTGCTTGCTCCCGATGAACCCATCACCGCCCGCCCCGCCCTCTTGCCCCTTCCCCCCACAACATGTTTGCACTGTATCTGTTTAGAATAAAACTACAAAACTTGTTGCCAAGTCGCACATCCTTGTCATCTTCTTGTCGTGGGGTTTCTCTTTCCCGTAGAATTCGATTCTTCACAGATTACAGAGAAGAAGAGGACAGTCTATCAGATGGCTTTGAGTAAGTGAGATCATTGAATCATCAAACTGACACTCAGGATTTTGCAGGTGCACACGGTAAAATCATCAAATGAGGCAAGTCATGTGTTAAGTGATCCATTTACCCATTTGTAAATGGTTACGAATGCAACCAAATGGATTCTTAAGGGTCAATTTGGTTATTTGTACACTATACAATAAGTGCATTCAATAAGTGCATTCAACATAGGTAGGGAACGAAAACTACTAATCACCAGAAGTCTCAAGTGCATTTTCTGCAAAAACAAGCAACCAAGAGTATACCTAGCACTAAGGTAAAAGTGCAATATATCAGCTACCTATTTTCCTTAAACAGATGAGACAAAATAGCAAAATCGACTAAACAAGATCCAATAAAACAATACAACAATAAAACAAGCGTTCGTACAACTAGTTAACAACAAGTAGGCCAGGCAAAGAGGAAGGGTGGTGTTTCCTGAAGAGGTGGGTTTTCAGCCTGCGGTGAAAGATGGGCAGTGACTCTGCTGTCCTGACACGTCCTGGTCCTGACAGTGGATGGGTGAATGCCACCTCCACTGATCTCTCACCAATGGTGTAAAGTAACTTGTAGATCTGCTATTTTCAAACATTTTACTTTTGGTACTTTACGTATATTTTGATGCCAATACTTTTGTACTTTTACTCAAGTAACATTTTGAACACAGGCCTTTTACTTGTAACAGAGTATTTCTACACTGTGGTATTGCTACTTTTACATAAGTAAAATATCTGAGTACTTCTTCCACCACTGTCTCTCACCCACCTGCCTCAGTCTCTTACTGCAATTTGTTCATACGGCCTTTCTTAATTTCCATTTCACCTGCCCTCTGCCACTCCAACTCCTCCCTCCCTCCCTCTCCCTCCCTCTCTCTCTCTCTCTCTCTCTCTCTCTCTCTCTCTCTCTCTCTCTCTCTCTCTCTCTCCTCCAGATAAACTAGATGAGATTCTGGCAGCAGCTCAGCAGACAATCAGCACCAATGAGGGTCCTGGGACAAGGGGTCAGGGGCCAAAGAGAGAGCGAGGCCGCAGCATCTATGGCAATGAGGTGTGTATGTGTGCTTGCGTGTGCATTCTCTCAAAGATCTGGGAATCTCTGTTGCATTTGTTTGTGTGTACTGTATGGCAGTGATTATGGGTCCCTTTGGTTCCATTTGTACACTCTCAGATTTACAGACTCATATTTACAGACACGGTTCCATTTGGTTCCCAAGAATCAATCATTTAGCTAGGGTCCCTAGTGGGGAGGAATCAATTGGCATAATGACTAAATTGGTGAGAAAAAGGGGGTAAAAAGCAGCCAAAAAAAAGCTCGGGTGGCGCAGTGGTTAAGTCCCTGCCCACCACCACAGAGGTTGTGGGTTCAAATCCACCGCGGTGCATCCGGCTTTGTCGGGCGTCTATACGAACACAGTTGGCCCGTGTTCGGGGGAGGGAAGCCGGGCAGGGAGGGTGATATTGGTCATTGCACGTACTCCTACGGGCTGGTGCGGCACCTGTCAGCAGGGAGTGTTGGGCGGGAGGAGTAGGACGAAGGCTCTACGTCCTCCTGGTAGGGGCTCCTCACTGGTAGGTGAGTCAGTAGGATACGACAGCAGTGACGACACAGAAATGTGTGTGGGGAGGAATCAATTGGCATAACGACTAAATTGAGGAGAAAAAGGGGTTAAAATAATTGGCTAAAAAAAAAAAAAAAAAAAAAAAAAAGCATTACAAAAAAAAACTCAAGGACCGCTGGGAGTCCTCACACCCCACATTTAGAATCGATGCTGTATGGCAAGGATATGTGCTGCGTGTATTGAGTGAGAGTTGTTCTATGTTCACTGGTGCACTCCACCCCAGCACAAGATTGAGTGAAAGCGTTTCTCCAGTATGTTCCTATGGTAACACCCTGACACTTAAGCCTAATTCATGCTTCGTTGCACGATGGTGTCACGCGCCAAAAATAGCTGACCACAGTGAATGGCAGATGTGCCGAGTTGTGAGCTTGTAGGTCTGCTATTTTTGACGTGTGACACTGTTGTGGGATGAAGTATGAATCAGGCTTTAGATGATAATGCTACATTCCTTGGGGTTATTTTGACAATTTGTTTAAGTCAACAAACTACTAGGTTCATACTGAACTGCGTTCTCTTCCCCAATAGCAAAATCTTGGGTGTTAATTTAGCCACTTAAACCCCATATACTGCACAAGGTATGCCTTTTTTTTCCTCTACACAAAATGTTCACCGAAAATAGCCGATCTACAAGCTCACAACGCGTGATTGCAACGTGTTGTGAGCTTGTAGATATGCTATTTTCGCCGAATGTTCCCCGCCAGAATAGGGATGCTATGGTTCATATGGTTAGAGTGTAAAAATGCACCAGTAAGGGTCCATTTTACTGTGTAACACAATGACTGTTTTACTCTTCTAGATTTTAATGAGTTTTTCCCCCCTCCTCACATGCTTTGCGCACTTCAAGCAGCCAAATTATGACCAATCGGGGATGGGGATGACGTCATCAGGGTCTGGCCTCGGCTATGACCGTAGCCAATACACCTCGGCCCATGCTCCACCGCACGGTATGCTGCGGCAGAAGTCCATCGGTGAGGCTGTCTGTCTGTCTGTCTGCCCCCTCTGTCCGCCTGTATGTCTGTCCTCTATACTGGTAGTAGTTTTTCCTGTGCCCACCTGTCTGTCTGTGGCCAACTACGTTTGTCTAAGTCTCTGCTGTAGCGTACGCTGCTCAAAGCTTTCTGCTGTACACTGTGTATTTCTCTTCTTAGATGACTGTGCTTGTGCTTGTACTTGTACTCTCAAGACAAGAAGTTTGTCTGTCTTATACAATATACGCATACAGGTACAAACAGCGACATTCAAGTATTTACGGACCTCACATACTTGCATGTTCCTGCTTGTACCAGTATGAGTAGTAACAAATAAACCTTCTTGATTCTTATACTAACTCTACTACTATTTGTTATATCCAGTCACGTATCTTTGTCAGTGTTGAGGCTACCGCAAGTTCAACTTTGCCGCACGACACTTTCTCTTGACAAATAAATATGTATTTGATGTCAAACAACACCGTGGGCCTTGATTAGGCCTGCTTAAGCTAGATTTATACTTAGTTGTACGACAGTGTCTTGCGCCACAATTAGCCGATTAGCAAGCTTGTGACACGTTGTGAGCTTGTAGATCTGCTATTTTCAGCATGTGACACCGTCATACGACATAAATGAGGCATTACCCTGTATTATCGACTTGTTTCCTAGTTTATCGTTCACTGAAGTTGTGATGTAGCTGTTGACATTACATTACATTACAGTCATTTAGCAGACGCTTTTATCCAAAGCGACTTACAATAAGTGCATTCAACATAGGTAGGGAACGAAAACTACTAATCACCAGAAGTCTTAAGTGCATTTTCTGCAAAAACAAGCAACCAAGAGTATACCTAGCACTAAGGTAAAAGTGCAATATATCAGCTACCTATTTCCTTAAACAGATGAGGCAAAAAAGCTAAATCAAACGAGCAGGAGCTAAAACAAATAATTGTATCGACTAAACAAGATCCAATAAAACAATAAATGACATATTATGCGTTTTGATGACCAAGTAAGCCAAGACCATGTGTGAAGCTGTTCAGCTGCCTTTTTGTTTGTGGAATGTTTACATACTACACTAACAGATTTATAGACTAACAGAACACAGAACTGAGGACAGACAGGGTGGCAGGTAGATGGGCAGGCAGATTTAGATAGACACTCTCATACATCACCCTCAACCATTTTTCCCCTCGCTGCACCCAGTGCATGCCTTCCCCTAAACTACTTCCCCTGTTCTCCTTCCTCTATCTCTCCTGTTCTCCCTCTATGCCATTTGTATCTCTCAGCCTCTCTCCCCATTCATTTAAATCCTTATTTGTCTTCTCACCACCATCTGTTGTTTCTTGCTGTTTGTGAACTATATGCACTGCAGGGACGGCTGAAGATGAGAAGGCGTTCCTCCTGCATCCTCCGGCCATGAAGTTTACCCGCAGCCTCTCTGTGCCAGGTCCTGAGGACATCCCCCCGCCCCCGACCACCGCCCCGCCAGAACCTCCGTTTTCCTCCGCCCCGCCACTGGGCTGGCGAGGCAAGTCATCCCAGCAGCCTTCTGTCGCCATGTCCCAGTCCACTTCCGCCTCTGCACACTACCAGCTCTACTCCCAGTCTGTACACTTCACCCATGGCGGCAGGGAGAGGGCGGGGGGCCCCAGCACGGGCCCCGGGGGTGGAGGGGTGGAGCACACGCCAGCCTATGCACATGCTGCCGCCCACTCAGCTCTGGGCAGGACTGCTTCTCGGAAGGTTTCCTATCCGGGGGAGCCTGTTGCAGCTGCTGCGGGGCCAGGTGGGGGCGCCAAAGCAGCGGGTCTGAGGAGAGGCTACAGCACCGCCGTCCCCCCTTCCGGCATCGCTACAGTTATCCCCCAGCAACAACAGACTACCCAGAGCCATCCCCAGCGGGTGGACCGCAGCGCCGCAGGGGTGCCTAAAGGAGGGACACGGAGAACTAAGGTTCCTCTGGTGAAACAGTCCAAAGTGGAGGATTTGCGTGCAGGTCAGGGGACGCTGGGGGGCAAGGGGGCCGTGGAGAAAAGCTCCATTCCCATTCCCACCATCATTGTCAAAGCCCCCTCCACCAGCAGCAGCGGGCGAAGCAGCCAGGGCAGCAGCGTGGAGGCCGACCCCCCTCCCTCAGGGGAGGCAGATGGAGCCTCGAAAACCCCCCACGGACCTCCGCCCTCCACACCAGCTCCACAGCCCCCTGCTCCGCCCTCTATTCCAGCCCCTTTACCCCCATCCCTGCCTTCCATCCGAGCCCAGGACAACGTGGACTTTACCAGCCAGTTTGGCGCAGCGATCGTGGGTGCGGCCCGCCGGGATAGGGAGCGCTTTCACGAAGCACGAAGAAAGAATGCCCCCTTTTTCATGTCAGCCGAGGAAGACATGGGTCCGGGGGGAGGTGGGGGAATGAGCGGTGGAGCGGGAGAACTGGGAGGCCTAACAAGGTCTCAGCACTCACAGCCACAGCTGAGCGCCCTGTCCGACGGCGCCGCCACGCGACTGCGGCCGTCCAAGTCCATAGATGAGGGCATGTTCTCCGGTGACACCTTCATTCACCACACTCGCAGTATGCCCCCAGCCTTTGGCCTCCCTGAGTATGCATCTCCAGCGCTGGACTATCAGCCCACGTCTGTGCCCGCCGACTTCTATGGAGCAGCGGCCCGCCAGCAGCCGCCATCTTCCAGCAACACCACGTTCATCCACCCACTAACGGGGAAAGTGTTGGACCCCTCGTCCCCTCTGGGCTTGGCCCTGGCTGCCAGGGAGCGTGCGCTAAAGGATGACGGCAGGTTGAGGAGGGGGGCTGAGCAACACCTTGGCCGACAGATGTCCAGTGTGGGGGGGTTCCCTTCATCTACTGTCACCTCTCAGCCGGTGGCATCCTCTGCCCAGTCCTCCAGCTCTTCCTACCTGGTCACCTCGTCCTCTCTGGCTGCCACCACGCCCAGTGTCGGCCGCCCACCCTCACCGAGGATCCTCCGGGGGGCCGGGAGTGGCTGGGGCGAAGACGGCTCTGGAGGGGAACGGGAGAGGGAGGGCGGAGGCGCCAGGGAGGGGCTGAGGGTTCGCTTCTCCGAGGACAAAACTGTCCACACGCACCACTACCAGTCCCAGCCTTACCAGCCCGTCTACAAGGAGAGAGACCGGGAGAGGTCTAGGGATAGAGGAGATAGGGACCGGTCAAGGGAAAGGGAAAGGGAAAGGGAGCTGTCGAGGGAAAGGGAGCAGTCGAGGGAAAGGGAGAGAGAGAGAGAAAGAGAGAGGGACAGGGAGAGGGAGCGGTCGAGGGAGAGGGAGTTGTCGAGGGAAAGGGAGCTTTCGAGGGAAATAGAAAGGGTGAGGGATCTGTCAAGGGAAAGGGAGAGGGACAAGGAGAGGGAAGAGTATTTGAGGAATGTAGCGGCTGCTGCCGAAAGCGCCTCTCAGTCCCAGCAGCCCCGGAGACCCAGTTTCCTCAGGATGGAGAGCGAGGCTGGTGCCTACATCATGGCTCTCACGCCTCCCTCCCCTCCCGCCACCGGTGCTCAACAGACAGGACACAGCGGGGGGAGTGGTGGGTCAGGCCTGATGGTCCTTCCTCCCCCCGCCCCCTCAGTCGACGCAGAGGACGAGATTGCCTTTGCGGAGCCCCTCCCCCCTCCCTTAGAGTTCGCCAATAGCTTTGACAGGGGCACAGGGGCCATGTCGGGGTACTCGCAGCGCGGGATGGTCGGCAACAACTATCCGCCAACCTCCCGCCAGCAGCAGCCCCCTCCGCCTCCTCCCCCTCCACCGCCACCTCCGCTGGCCCCGCCCGTTCAAAAGGAGACATTCGGCTGCTTCCCGGCACACACGCCCCTCCCCTCACCACAGGCGGGGGACTCTACCGCCTCCAGCCTCACATCTTATGACAGCGAGGTGGCCAACCTAACCCAGTCGGCTCCCTCCCCGTCGCAGACGTCCCCCAACCCCCTGCCCCCTCCCTCGCCCTCTAACCTCCAGCCCACCTCGGGCGCTGGCCCGCCTCCCCCATCGGTTTCTCCCCCGCCTCCGCCTGGCTCCTACCACAGACCCGTCTCCATGTCCCACCCCCACCACCTTTATAACAGCACCCACGTCCCAGGGCGCTCCTCCCCGACACCCCCTCCCCACGCTATTGCGCCACCTCCGGCCTACCGCGGCCACCCCCCTACTTCCTCCACGACTGCTGCCACCTCAGCCCCTCTCAGGGGCACCGCCTCCCATACCACGACCGCTAGCTGTGCCCCCGCGACCGTCACCACTGCTGCCACCGCCACAAGCACCTCTGCCCAGCTCCACCAGCAGGGGCGCACGCACGCTGCCTCCTCTGCAACCACAGCGCTCAGCCGCAGGGCGGCCGAGCACCGCCCGCCTCTCGCCACCAGGTCAGGAGACTCCCTGGATACGGTGGCGGACTCCGGAATCGAAGAGCTGGACAGCCGCAGCAGCAGCGACCACCACCTGGACCGCATCCTGGGTCTGAGCGGATCTGGGGTGCGGGGAGACAGGCTGGACAGAGGGGAGAGAGGAGGTGGGACCGGGGAGGTGGAGAGAGGAGGTGGAGGTGATCTGCTGGACTCTTACATGAGCTACCTGGACGGACAAACATTTGAAATGCAGAACGCCACAGCAGCGACCTCAACCTACCCCAAAGCCAACAGGTTCAGGGAGGGGAGCCGCGCCGGAGATCTTCGCAGACAGACCAGCACTGCCCCACCTTCCTTCCACTCTCACCGACGGAGGGGAGAGCCGGAAGAGGAGGAGGTGGACGAGGGGGAGGATGACAGTGGACAGGACGGCTACAGGATGAGGGACACTGGGCGTCCCATCTCGCCATATTTTGATCGCCCACATACCCCGGAGATGAAGCCCCTATGGGGCGATGGGCAGATGGCTGGGGACGTTGGGGGTCAGGCAGGGCCATTCCTGGAGGGAAGGAAGATTTACCCCCCAGCTTCCAGCATGAAGCCCAGCATCATTAATGAGCTGAACAGCAAACTGCAGCAAAGAAGCAAGGACAGCTGGAGCAGCCAGAAACCACTGAGCAGACACAGGTAGGATTCACCTGCTTTACCCTTTCGTGCTATGTAATATGAATGTGATATAATGGTGATGGTTCTGTGCACATCGATACGGATTCTCTTCCAACTTTGCTGTTATTGTGGACCCTCTGTTTGTGTTTGGATTGATGTGGACGGTTAAGGTTTTCAAAGTGGAAAGGCGAGAAAAAAGTATATACAGTATATATATATACTGTATGTATGTAGTATGTGTGTAATATTTATGTGTATGTGTATGTATATACAGTATATATATATATATATATGTATGTATATATATATATATATATATATGTATGTATGTATGTATGTATATGTTACAGGGAAAATGGCATTCCAGGGAAATTGAAAGGGGTACGCTTGTTTTCATGCCCCTCATGCAATTCTGTAGAATCAACGCTAGAGGGCAATGCAAGCCAGACATGAGCCCCACACCACACACGCACGCATGCACAAACCAGCACGCACACACGCATGCGCACACGCGCGTGTGTACACACACATACACATACACACACACACACACACACACACACACACACACACACACACACACACACACACACACACACACACACACTCCAGGGGGCGGGCCTGGCGGGCTATGTTAGTGCAGTGAGTGGCACTTGGGGCAAACGCAGTCCCCACACAACATCATTTACGATTCTGTGCCTATCGGTACATAACTCGGACGGCGCTTAAGTCGACTAGCAGACCATCGGCAGGTCGTCGCGGGCACTCGCGCCTGGAGGCGCTCGGGCGCGACTCCTCTGCCTCAAGGTCTGCTAAGTCGGAGCGCCTTCCGTCATGGTCCAAAACTATACTTTATCAGCGAAAAAAAAGTAGTCCGCGGTTGTTTGAAAAAGTAATGTCCCAAGCTGGAGTCAAACCCCGGATCCCAGTGGTAGTGGGTGGGGAGTCCAATGATTATCGAAGTGCGCCACTGAGGCTTGTACTAGTGGTGCAAAGTAACAAAGTAGATTTACTCAAGTACAATTTTGAGGTATTCGTACTTTACTTGAGTATTTCTCTCATATTATCCATTTTATTTTCAGCGTTCCCCTCCAGCGTTAGTATGTTGTTGTTGTGGTCGTCGTCCTCGCATCAAAGCCCCGCCTCGCAGCACCGCACCGTGCCTATAAAACAAGCGCTCCCCTGTCAATTTCCCTGGAATGCCATTTTCCCTGTGACATATATATGTATATATGTATATATGTATATATGTATATATGTATATGTATGTATATATGTATATATATATATATATATATGATATACGATTATTGTGCCAGTTTAACCACTTTCATCCTGGTGTCCCTATTTTAGATATTTCATTATGTCAAAAGCTTTCAAACATTAAAAAACTTGACGAAAATAGCACAAATAGCTAATCTACAAGCTCACAATGGATTGCATCATGATGCGCTGTGATCAGCTGTTTTTGCTATTTTTGTTAAACAAAAAAGAAAAAGCCATTTCGCAATGGGAAGCTACAACCAGAGGCTATGGCCATTTTGAGGTTCTTGACATCAATAAGTTTGGGAACCCCTGTGGTAGGTTTTCTTTGATTAATGGTGCTCTGTGTGATTGTGTGCTGTGTACAAGTGCTCTGTCTATACTGTGTAAACCTCTCCTCTTTTCTCCCCCTCCTCCCTTTTTTTGGGGTTGTCTTTCTCCAAGCAGACACAGGTAATAGAACCATTTCCACTCCCCACTCTTCATCTCACTATCTGTCAAGGTGAACATAAAAGTTTCGACTGCAACTTGAATTTACACCCCGTTTTATGACAGTAGGAGAGGAGAGGAAACCATGTTTAATTCTACTTAGTACATCTTTAAGAATGTTGATTTATACAGACTTTCTCACTGGCGGTATTGTCGGATTTCAGATATAGCTGGTAAACGTGGCAGAATGCTTTATTAAAACATCTTTATGTTCTGTGCTTGTATTTCATCTCTTGCGTTCTCCGTCGTTCATTTTCCCATCTTTTTCCCCGTCTGTAGGTTTTCGGAAGACTCCACCTCGGCTTTGAGCCCTCCATCAGCACGCTCCCAGTCCCCCTCCCCTGTCTCGCACTCCCAGCCAGCGCTGTCCCCTTCCCCCACTGCGGCCGCCCAGTACCAAAGCTGGGCTCGCTCTCCATCCCCTCAGCCTCCGCTTCCCACTCAGCCTCCACGCTCAAATTCGCCACTGTCCCCCACGGGCTATGCCCCTTACCCCACCTCCCCCAAACACAGACCTGTCTACCGGACCAAAGCCTTGGAGTTCCAGTTCATCCCAAGCCGAGATTCCAGGAAGGCGGAGTCCCACCTCCAGCGCAGGCGAGCCCCTAGCCCCCTCATCTCCCCGTCGGAGAGGCCCATACTGGGTCCTCCGCGCCCCTCCTCCCTTCCCCTGCTGCCAACCACACCCCTGTATAGTGCCCTCTATGACCTCCGCTGTGGCTCCGTCACACCTCCCTCACCCGGACACCCCCTCGGAGACCCTTACTTCTCCCCCTCCCCTCCCCTCTTTGCCCCATCGGGTGCCCCTCCAGCCCCTAACAACTCCTTGTTGGCTTCTCGCTCTCTCTCTCCAACCCACTTCCTGTCAGGGACAGGCTCCCCACCCCTGCACCCTCTCCCTCCTACCCCCTGCCTGAGCTACCCCCATCTCCCGCCTCCCCCCCCCACCAAGCCCTTCGCCTCCAAGCCTCTGCCCTACTGGACCAAGTATGATGTTGCTGATTGGCTGGGCTACCTGAACCTGGGAGAGCACAGGGAGCGTTTCCTGGACAACGAGATCGACGGCACACACCTGCCCTCTCTCACCAAGGAGGACTATCTGGACTTAGGCGTGACGCGCGTGGGACACAGGATGAATATTGAACGTGCCCTGAGGAGAGTGTTGGATAGGTAGGGGGGAAATGTCATCACTATGGACAGTAAGCCTAGTCATTCTAATAAAACAACAATAACTTCTTATCTTTTATAATGCTTTAAAGGAACACTTCACCTTCTTTCAACGATATCGCCATTTATCAGTCCTCACTAATGCTTGTATACCACAATTATTTTCCATTCACATTATGATTAGATGTAGGCATTCTAATGAGTACCAAAATCTCCCGATATACAGTAGCATGACCTCGACTGTATTATTGCTCAGTAGGTGGTACCACTTCTGTCTACTTGCATGCTGTGTCTCAGAGGTGGGCTGTGGATTGCTTCAAAATGTACCTCCAGATGACATCAGCACAGGGCAGTGGTTAGCACTGTTGCCTCACAGCTTGAAGGTCCCCGCAACAGGGGGCCTTTCTGTGTTGAGTTTGCATTTTCTCGCTTGTGTTTGTGTGGGTTTCCTTCAGGTACTCCAGTTTCCTCCCACACCAAAAGACATTCATGCTATAGGTACAGTTTACATAATCTTGCCCTTGTCCAAGGCACAATACAACTGGAATTGGTCCTCAGTCATTGTACTGTGGCTGCTCACTGCCGAATGCAGAGGACAAAGTATACCTTAACGTAAGACTTAATTAAGATAGCTTGGATTGAGTTGAATGTGTGCAGACATTAACTCGTGATTTGGGGGTTTTGTCTGCAGTTGGCTACTAACGGTATATCCCATAAGCCGGAGGGACTGGAGCATTGTAATTGGCTAGTTGTAGTATAATTCCCATAAGCCGAATGGACAGCCACCCGATTGGCTAGTTCTGGTCCATAGCCTCGCAGGATGAGTATCCCATAGCCTGGATGGACGTTTGCTCTGTGATTGTTAATTTAAAAAAATTACATAGTTGTCATTAACTGATTAGAAAGAATATTCGAGAGTTCTTGGTATGCTGTCTTCATGCACAAGAAATTCTGCAAATCAGCTCAGTAGTATGCCAGATTAGCTGCGGACACACACAGATCGGGTTGCACACACACACACACACACACACACACACACACACACACACACACACACACACACACACACACACACACACACACACACACACACACACACACACACACACACACACCCAGGGGCAAATGCGTGGTCACCTGGCGGAGATTAGATAAAAACGATATTAATTATGTATGTTGAAATCCTCACCTGTTCATATATATATATATATATATATATATATATATATATATATATATATATATATATATATATAAATATATATACTGTATATGTATATATATGTCATCGGCAGATGAATTTCCAAGTCATTTTCAAGCCAGCCTCTGAGACTGAGCAAGTAGACAGAAAT
>NC_137615.1:24489079-24521579 GCF_963280865.1 Gymnoscopelus braueri
CACACACACACACACCCCCCCCCCCCCCACACACACACACACACACACACACACACACACACACACACACACACGCACACACACACACACACACGCACACACACACACACACACGCACACACACAAAGCTCTCTCCACAGACCCCGGAGGACAAGAAGAACCCCCACCCAGCGGGAGTGATTAAAGAGAAACATATATCAGTTTTAATACTCTGATTGTTCTTACAACAATTTTTAAACTTTAAAATGGTTCTGGAATACCGATGTTGATATGAAGAGATTTATCGTTACTATTTATCATTACTATCATCGTCCTTACTGTTATTATTGCTTCTGACGCGAACTAAGGTTTCCCTAATTCCGCCTTCGGTGGTGCTCTTGTATCTCTTGCCAATATAGTCAAGATAATCATGTACAGGTACAGAATGGTGGTAGTATATGGATATTTTGGGGGGATTTGAAAGAAACTGTATTATTCAATGCACTGTATTTTTTTTTACATTGCTCCTATGTACAAAATAAAAAATAGGGGGAAAAAGAATAGTATAACATAAAATGTGAAGCACATTTTAGAGCGACTTGTTCTTTTATGCTTAGTAGCCACTTTTGATCTTGACGCTGGTAAAGAATGGGAAAAGAAGTGATTTTGTGAAACTGTGAATTGATTTGCTCAACACTTAAGATTGTGCTGTATGGCAACAGAATAACACGTCCTTACTATTTTGACAACAACCCACTTCACAGGTGTTGAAAATGTAGCAGCTGTACTAGGGATGATGCCCATGTTACATGCTATTATAACAAGTATGCATCTCTTTGTTTACCCCACTCTTTATTTATTTCAAATGATTACTTCATAAGCCATTTCACCACTGTTACTTGATCACGTACCATATAAGATGTCCATTGTTTGTTCTGTGTCCGTAATTGCAATATTTCGTCATTCATCCTTCGGTTTTCCTGTTACATTTATCATTCTGCATAATTGTATTTTTCACAGTTGCTGGGATCAAATATAAGGGCTCTTTCATGACCTCTACCTACAACACATCACCTCTCATGCTACATATGTGTGTATTATATTGTATATCAGGGTAGAGAGGGGAAATTTGCTTTCCTACTAAACCTACTGTCCCTCTCAACATGGGGATAGAACATGGGTTTTATGTGCCATTTTTCACAGTAAATGAGGATTTGTTTCTGTAGTTTTACTATGCTGGTGGTCAAGGAGAGAGGATGTGTACTGTATATGAATCCAAGTGATATAGCAATAAGGACGATGAAAATAATGGGCATCCTTATTATGGTTTAAGATGTAAAAAAAAAAAAGAAGTCTAAAAAGTTCTAAAGAATCTCTGTCTTCCAAATAATGTTTAACATGAAAAAGTTACAATGTATTTGTTATTTAACTTATCTGCTTTCTATACAGTTTGGCCCATTCTCTACATTAACCCGTGTGCTACTCTATGGACCTGACAGTAGTAGAACTTCCACTGATTTTGCACATCATCACTTGCATCTTCCTGTTTGTATAATATGCCTTCTGCAGCCGCTTAAGAATAGCTGTGGCAGTATACGCTTATAGCTCTGTTTATTAAAAGTGCATTGTGTAATATTTATTTTTCCTTTAGCAAAACTGTGACTTTTTAGTTATGTTACATTCTTCAAAATTTACTTAAAAACTTAATTTTAAACTAGATTCTTTTTTAAGGGTTGACGAGCCAAATCTGGCTTCAAAATCTATCATTGGTATCATGGTCTCAGAGATTATATACCAAACCCTGACCCAAAGCCACACTTCCATACACACTTCCATGTGGGGACAGAGATTAACTTGATTTGCTGATTCTTTCCACCTTTCTTTCCTGCATCTAAATGACTATTGGTAAAGCTGGGTGATTACAGCTATCAGGAGAAAAATGAAGATCTGAAGGAATTGGTCTGACTGTATAGAAAGCATCTCATTTCCTTTAAGAGATCTTTTAAAAAAATGAAAATATGAACTGAAGAAATGTAACTTACATAATATATATGTATATGTGATATACATATACACGCATTCATATAAACTATGAATTTCAAATGTTTTAAGAGATGAATAATAAATTGTTAGAATTATAATAAAGATACAGAAACAGTGTTTGGGGTTATTGTCCTTGTCTCATTTGTTGCATTAAACAAACTCTTCCGCGCTTGCATTCGATTTATGTTTAAATCAGTGTGTTCACATCCGGATCGGCTGCTTTGCTTTGACCACTCATGGACCCACCGATTCCGTATCCGTTATAATGCCAGAGCGGATCTTCAACGTGCAGAGTGAAAAAGTCTGCTGTCAATCAACATTGTGTGTGTGTTTTCTTCTTGAAGGCATAAATACATATTGTATTGTATGGAAAATCCTTACAATTTGATAATAGATATAGGCCTAGATCACCTGCCAACCTCAGACCATCCGATAACAGGAGATATATTTCCAGGGGGGGGGGGGGGCTCTTGACCACGCTGCCCCCCCCCCCCCCCCCCAGGACATTTTTAACAGAGTAGATGTAATTTCCAGTTCTCTGGTGGATTTTGGGAGTTTGACACTTTTATCAGGCTTTACTTACATAGGATCCATTAAAAAGTTAAAAGTTCTAATTCACTGGGCACACACAATACAACGCCCATACGCCGTGCATACGCCGTCCATACGACGTCTGAGTCGACCTCAGTCAGCAGCTGTTTTGCAAAAAATACGTTGAAACGATGTCGACACACGTCTGACTCGGACGTCGTATGGACGGTGCGTATGCACGGCGTTTGGGCGTTGTTGTATTGTGTGCCCAGTCAGTGGGTTGAGACCTGTTGAAAAGACACGTCTTTGTGCAACTTGAATTATGGATTTTTGATTGCATTTTAAGTTTTAGATGGCTTTTCCCAACCCCGTAGCCTAAGTGAACAGTGAACACCAGTGATATTGTGAGTTTATTAAGTGGAATTCATAATTCATAATTGTCAATTATTGTTTCCCCCCTTCCTATAAATGTAAGGCAAGTTTTAGATTCATCACGCACAAACCTTACATTTCCCCACCAACATAGAAAGAATGCTATCAGTAATTTATCTACGCAATCGGCCGCGTTTCCCAACGAGATTCGTAGAGATGCTGCGTTGAGATCCTGCGCAGGTTGTACGACGGGTCTAACGTGCGTCCACACAATCTGCGCAGTACCATAGCAGCCACGTAGATTTCAGGTCATGTGTAGCCTACGCAGCTTGCGTAAGAGCCTGGGACCCGGCGAAACCAACGCTCTACCCTCATTAGTAGCAGCTGGTTGTGCCCAACGTGCAATCGCTTCCCACGTCCACGGCGTTACGTGTCTGCTAAAACTACATTTGGGAGACAGAATGGCGTATCCTACTCTCCTCCTACTTCTGCGAGAGGCGTAGCCCAGTGCAGTGCTGCCCTACGAAGCAGTTTGTTACTAGCGGTAGTAACACCCATCGTAGCGAAATAGATCCATGAAAAGACCGACCGACCACACACACACACACACACACACACACACACGCACACACACACACACACACACACACACACATTTAATTTATATATATATATATATATATATATATATATATATATATATATATATATATATATATATGTATATATATATATATATATATATATATATATATATGTATATATATATATGTATATGTATATACACACACACACACACACACACACACACACACACACACACACACACACACAACGCGGGCAGCTGCGCTGCTTCTAGCCCTGATTCAGAGCGTTAGTGGGTACAGCCACACATGTCCGTAAAGCGTCCGTCAAGTTTGACGGACGCTTTGACGGACGCTTTTTGACGGACGCTTTACGGACATGTGTGGCTGTAGTTCACTAACGCTCTGAACCAGGGCTTCGTCCTCTATATGCATGAACCCGAAGTTTACAAATTGTACTCTCACGGATGATCCGATCGTCTGATAAAAATATTAAGCATATGCCAAGTTAACTAAAGGTATATAAATGATGCTGAGCTAAACATGTTTACTTAATTTCGAAGTTTTATAGTTAAACGTTATGATGAAAGTCCCCAGTTCCTCTCACAAAGTGACAGCTGTTGCGCTCGCCATGTTTATGAATGGTTAAAACATATTTTGAAACTAGCAGATCTACAAGCTCACAACGCTTCACAAGCTTGTAGATTTGCTATTTTCAAAAGATTTTAATACATATTAATTTTGGGAAATGGGACATTCTGCATTCCTTTTGGTATTTTAAGTATATTTAATTTACTTGCATAATGGGGACACTTTAGTGTTTTATTTACCTTGCAGATGTCAACTCACCACTGTAATTTCATTCATAAATATATTATTAAAAAGTTGTATTTGGAGTGGACTGCTTCAGGACATCTGACAGTTGCCTCTGGTATTTTTATGATCCATTTCACTTTCGCAAAGGGTGTTTAAACTGCAGTGTAGCGTAGGACAGCCCTACGTAGTTTACGTAGGCTTTACGTAGACTTCGTCCAGGAGGTCTTTACGTCTATGCTGTCTCACGAATGTAGTTTTAGCACACACGTAACGAGAACCTACGACGATGGTATCTCCTGAAGCCAGTTTAGATGGCACGTTGGGGACACACAGCTGCTACTAACGAAGATAGGGCGTGGCGGGGTTGCTACTGCGCAGGTGCGTGGAGGCTCTCACGCAGCTTCTAGGCTACGCAGGAGCTCAAATTCGTTTGGGAAACGTGGCCAAAACAAGAACCAGGGGACCTGGTACTGCCAGACCCCTAGTGGTTGAAATCTGAATGGCCGGGCTTCGCATGACGTGTGTCCCTTCTATGTCCCTTCTATGACGAAAGGGGGACAGACTTTTTTGGCTGGGGCCCGGGGACAAAGTGACATACCATGTATGGAGAAAACAGATACAAAGCCTCACGTAAGCCCCGACCCCTTGGGTCTGGCAAAAATATGCTATGAATAATTCTGTCGTCAGTGCGTTTATAAAGCCCTGCATTGACTTTTGTCAGCCAGCAGGTGTCCGGCAACAACATGAGACCAAAATACTTGATAGTCACGTGACTTTTTGCCTTTTGTAGTCAAATACATTTATATAAAAATGATAATAATAATACCAGCTAATGTCCCTGCCCCAGTTGACATCCTTATTTTTTTACTCTATGGTTGACATAATCATTTTAGCCTGCTTTACTTTATGTTCGGATTTCAAATATAAAGCTTTTGACCCTGGCCAGGGTGGGAGTTGAAAGTGTGACTTGTAGTTGTAAGGCATCTGCTCTAATGTTCCCCAGCTTTAGCTCAGTCGGAAGAGCTCTTAACTTCAAACCCCAAGATCATGGGATCGAATCCCAGCACAGGAACCTTGGCATCTGAGCCATCTGGTTCCCACGGGTCTACTATATTTTTTCGCCTTTATCATAAAGGTTGCTGGACAATATATAGAGGATGAAATGCATAATTTATTAAATAATATAAAGGTAATATCAAATACATTGTAAAAAAAATCACACCCTGTGTGAAGTGGGCGGTGTCTTGCTAGCTAATCACAATACTGAATGGAGTCAACCAATCATGTACAAAAAAATAAATACATTTATTGAAACACTCTTTATGATGGAAGAAACCATAACTTTAAAAAAACAAATTTATGTTTTTTTTAAAGTTATGGTTTCTTATATAGGGCTATGCACATGTGTCATGTGACACTGGCCAATCACAGTCCTGAATAGACTGTGATTGGCCAATCACGGTGCAGGGTTAGGCGGGGTACATTTTTGGCCAATCACAGCGCAGGATTTGTTGTACAAATTTCCAAACCTCACTTATAGGGGCGGTTTCACCGCCCAGAAATGAGAGACATGACGCTTTATTAGCAAGACAGTCTTTTATTATATTATTCCTCATTTTGCTGGTTTCCCCTGAAACCCCTTTACTGTTATAGAGTAGAACTGCCTTAGAATCTCTACTGATTATGTGGCCATAGCTGAATGGTTAGGGAGCCTGCTTGGCAATCCATAAATCCCAGGTTCGATCCCAAGCCTCAACAATGTGTCAAAGTGTCCCTGAACAAGACACTTAAAAGAATAGTTCACCTAAAAAATACTTATTTTCTATCAATTACACACTCCATGAAGCCTTCAATTTGTGGAGATTTTTTTGTTTTTGACACATTCCTGAGCACAGACTCAGACATATTGGTTGGATGCATGGCACATATAATAGGCTATCGCATTGTAGATTAGTAGGCGATAATTCCAATATTCACTATACACTCCTCATGTTTAAGCCTAACTGAATTATATATTTATGGACTTGTATATAAATTGTATATATTTTTGGACGACTTGTGCATTTAATTTGTCGGCAGGAATTTGCCTGGATCCATTTATTGCGGCCGTGTTTCCTTTCTTGCTTATTATACATTTTACTTCCTCGTATGATTCCGGGGAGACATCAAATTTCTCTTTTGGGTCTTGAGTCAAGACCGAGGCTCCCGGGGAGACATCAAATTTCTCTTTTGGGTCTTGAGTCCCAAGACTCAAGACCCAAAAGAGAAATTTGATGTCTCCCCGGGAGCCTCGGTCTTGATTCAAGACTCTTTTGGGTCTTGAGTCTTGGGACTCAAGACCCAAAAGAGAAATTTGATGTCTCCCCGGGAGCCGGGACCCAAACCTCAAGACTCTTGAGCTAAAAAGTTTGTGAACCACTGCCATTTAGAACAGCACGTTTTCAACCTTTTTCATGCCAAGGACCCCTAAATTGATATACATTTGGCCGCGGACCCCCATCTGAAAATGTTTTGTGCCAGGGACCCCCAGAAGCAAAGATTTGAGTTAAAAATGTCAAGATTTTTCTAAATAGAGAGCTTGTAGATCTGCTATTTTTGAATAGCCAAAGCTAAGTGGTTAAAAATGATTGTGACGCTATCAGTGGCGTACCCACCGTAGAGGCAGCCAGGAACTAAAATCTCACCTCCCACGATTCTGTCGGACCATTAGCCCGCCTCCTCGTCCATTCACGCGGGCAGGCAGCTAATCACCACCGTATCCATTCAGCAGAGCGACCCATGGGGTACCAGGAGTGCCAGGGGTGGGGGTCTGGGCCATCACCTGTACTCACCTGGCATAAAAGGGGCTCTGAGAGCAGCTTGAGCCATTCATTACTAAACTACAACATGAAGAGACCACCACTGAAGAATTGATTGATTATACTTGCATATTGTTTTTATTAACGTTTTTAAGTTTTGTAGTGAGTGTAGTGTTGTTAACTTGTTTCCCCCAAGATTTTTCCCCGAAGGGGTGGGGGGGATCTCGCCTGCCTGTTCCATGAGCTGCTGCAGTGCTGCTGTTCAGCCACAGAGAAGAACGCCGCTCTGGTTTTGGCCTCCATGATTGTTCAAGTTCAAGGATTCTGCTAGTATCGACTTTCATAGGAATACCTGAAGCCCGGCTTTACCATCCTGGCTCGACACAGCCTGGCTTGACAAGGTCTAGCTTGAAAAAGTCGCTCCTTCTCAGCCTGGCTTGGCGTTCATGGAACGGAATAAACCAGGCTGTACGGACCAGACTTTGTCAAACTGGATTTGACTTAAATCCAGGCTTATTTAATTCTCCTTTCGTGTAATAGGCGGCTGGTCTACAAATGACCTGGCATCTGTTTACATAACATGCTATCTAAATGACATTTTAGCCTTTGCAAAAGGCTCCATTATGTCTGGAGTTTATCCAGACATAATATACATAAAGCGACAGTAAAAGAGTAACATTCCCATTCTCTCAGAAAGAGGGTGTGTGTGCCAGAATCAGAGAGAGAGAGAGAGAGAGCCCACTCACACCTTCCAACAAAAAGAACAATCAAATACTGCCATTATGATTTATATCAAAAACTCAAGGAACTAGCAAATTAACATGAATGGCCGTGGCTGCATATCAGTGAGGGGTCACACAAAAAGGGTGGAATCCCCCAAAATAGGAGAAATGGAAGAACAGGAGTTGTCCAGGAGAAATGGTAACAGGAGTCTCCTGATGAAAACAGGAGATTTGGCATGTATGGCCTAGATATACCTTTATTGATCCCGCGGGGGGAATCCAGGCGCCAGAGCCACCACAGCAGTAGGTACAAGTTACAGATAAGGACAAGTACAATAGTTACAGAAGAATATTAAATCACAATAAATTCACCTTCAATAAATGTAAGGTATACTAATAAATAACCAGGTGTACCAAACATTTCTCAGCTCATCCTATAAAGCATCCCATTTCTCAAGTGGGAGAGTGCAGTGACAATTTCTTCAGCTCTGGCAGATTTGTCTGGTTTCCAAGTTGAAATAATTCTACATTGTGGTATTGATACTTTTACTACAAAAGCTGAGTTCTTCCACCACTGCTAAGCATGCACTGATAAGAGACGTTTTGGCTTAAATTAATTAAGTCATGGGTTTATTTATTTCATATGAGCGACTTGTGATCTTAGTTTCAGAACTGAGACAGAAAATGTTACGGTTAGGAAATACCTTACTTTTACAAAAGCTATCCACTTCTACATATGTCTGCTTTCTCTTAAATCTCAACAAGCATAAATTATTTTCTAGCATATCAGCACACCTCTATTGGGGCTATAGTCATGTAGTACAACTGAATTGCCAAAGAAAATGTACTTGGTTTCTGCAAGCCTACGATAACATTTAGCCCTCACAAATGTTTGCCCTGCGTTTGTATACATTGGTGAGACCCTGAAGGCTATGGCCAAATAAATAGATTTGTAATAGCATGCAACTTAGTGTGTGGCTCTATATGCCACAATCTCCTCAGATATAAGCATTGTAAAAGTTGTTGGTTCAAACTCACTGGATGATTTTTTTTACACTGTACAGAGAGGGGGTGCTCATTTGTTCAAAGACTTTTCCCTCTAGTCATCTGCATGTTAATGTTGCCTTTCCATTAAATTAAACAAGTTCAATCAGGAACCACATCAAATGTTTTCCCCTTTGATTTCTCACTCCAGATGCCATTACCTTACCAATTAGTAAGGTGTTGTGGGGGGGGGGGGGGGGGGTCTTCTTTTCCTTGCTCTGGCAGCAAGACAAGTTACTTTATTCAGTTTGTTAATTTATTCAGTTTGCTGCATTAGCGACTTTGACAAAAGAAAACAAGTTACCTTTTTGCATTCTTTATTCACTTCTCTGCTGCATTAGTGACTTTAACAAACAAAAAAAATCCATCAACACACTACATAATACTCCTCTAGGTTTACACATTACCAGAACATGAGACAATTAAAATAGAGGTGATGGCAAAGCAAGTACAAAATTAAGATCTACAAAATTAAGAGCTACAAAATTAAGAGCTGCATCATGGCAATAATCACAATAAGTTATGTTGTAAATTCAAGACACGTTTGATCAGAAGGTGGGCTGGGGGGGGGGGGTGGTATATTAATGTAATAGAGTCAAACTGGGTCAGTTAGTCCAAGGTTGAAGTCCTTTCATGAAGTCCATTCAATCCTGTCCTGGGCTAGCAGGAACACTTTACCTTGTTGTATTGATGTTAAAACAGACGAGGGTCCATCATCTGTGTGCAACAAAAAGATATGATCAGGAACCATAATCTACTCAGAGCCATCAATTTTACATTTTAGTCCATTTCTCTAGCATACGTCTCCTCAGACCCTGCCTTGTCAGGGGCAGAGCCGCACTTTTATCACCACTGATTCTCTGAGCCCAGTGCAATACATCATAAGAAACAAATTCTGCTTGCTACTGTGGAAGCATCAAGGCAATAATGCAGACATGTCGAACCTACCTTATGACATTCCACTTTAAAGCAGCATACGTTGCCTGTGGGGAAGAAATACACATGGACATTACTACCATGTTGCAGCATGAACAAATAAACAGAAAACATGATGAAGGCATCATCTCCTCAGCCTCTGGCCTGTCAGAGCCAGAGGTGCACATTTATCGCCACGTTATTTCAGAGCCCAGTGCTAAACATCACAGGAGAGAACGACTCAATGCTTAACTTATTTTCTAAGTGAGTGAGTGACTAGCAGGGTTTCAAGAGTGAGCAATCATATTCATTTCATTGGAAGTTCAGCCATGTGAAACCTACCTCATCATAGTCCAGCTTCATCAGGTCTTCAGTGCCTTGGAGGAACAAAAATATACGGGTTATTATAAATACACATTGCAAAATGGACAACATTTGGACAACAACAACATGGACAAATGGACAACACATTGAATTGGACGTCATCTCCTCAGGCTCTAGCTTGTCAGGGCCAGAGGTGCACTTTATTCAGCACAAATTCAGAGCCCAGTGCTAAACATCACAGAAGACAGTGGTGGAAAAAAACTCGCATGTTTTACTCAAGTAAATGTATCAATACTGCAATGTAGAAAATACTGTTACAAGTAGAAGTCCAGAAATTCAAAATTGACTTGAGTAAAAGTAAACAAGTAGAAAGTAGGCTACATTATGCAGAATGTCCCATTTCACAAGTTTTCAGATGTATGAGATGCATAAAATATTTTCGGTGACACACGCGTGTAGATCAGCAATTATCAAATGGCCGAAATGTATATAGGGCTCTATATAAACTTAAGTTCTCAAATAGTAGAGTAAAAGTGTAATATTTGCTCTGAGATGTAGTGGAGTAGAAGTAAAAGTACAGAAAATTGTACTTAAGTACAGTACTTGAGTACACATACCTAGTTAATTTACAACACCGACAGAATTAGACGAGACAAAATAACTGCGTTATTACCGTTGTGTAGCTACACACTTTGTAAGTTAGTGGGTACTTGGGGAGTTGTTCGGTTAACGTGAGCTACACGTTGGAACCATGTGGAATCACCACGCGCTTAGAGGCCCAGGCCCAGCTGGTCACAACCTCACAGTAACAGTAACAGACTAGCTTGCTCATGGGTCAACACGCTCGGATAAACATGAAAACGACGCATTAATTCAACAACACATAAATAACTAACATGGTAAAATACTTTGAAAAGACACGCAGAAAGACACGAAAAATTACCATTTTACATCGAGCGTCGTCCGACTCGTCCCGCACCGGGCTACCAAGCAACTGAAAGAACTGCACATGGAGAATGACTTGTCTTTTTATAGCAAACGTGCTCATGGCATAGAGTTGTAATATAACTAGCGGGCGGACTGCCCCGCCCACACACATTCATTTCAACAAAAGTTGCTCACAAGCGTTTGAAGCGTATGAAGCACCCAGAAGCACCTCTTCTTCTAAGATTGGCTCCAATATTGGAGATAGAGCATGCGTACTAGCGTTTCAGACCATAGAAGCATGCGCAGTAGCATTTTAAATGCAGAAGTATTGCAATTTAAGATTTGACCACCAGGCGACGGCAGCTTCACTGTTCTACCGCGGTTCTGGGGGCTTGGTGCCGCTTGGTGCATGCTCCGCTAAGGACCCCAGCAGAAGAGTAGTGTACAAAAATGCCTTATCATAAACATGTATTTAATAAATGAGCTATTACGCCACGGCAATATTTATAAATTCACCTAAAATAAATGTAGTAGGGTCGTTGTGATGAAATTTAAAATATTATAAGATTCGGATATAGTGAGCATACCGAAAATGTGTTCTTCTTTTAAGGGAAGACTTGCTTAATGCAGTATTTTGGGGTCATTAAAATGTAACTCTAAAAAGTTTCCAGTTTCACATGATGTAAATAATATTTTACAAGAGCAGCCTAATTCTCTACACAGGAATGCTACTCTAACTTAACCAGCAAAACAATATCTCAGTCAGGATTCTGCATCTACTGAATGAAAGTACATTATTAATTAAAACTATGATTTTTAAAAAAAAGTATTGTGTGTGTGTGTGTGGGGGGGGGGGTCCCTGATGACAGTTAAATGTCAATTTAATGACTTTTAAGACCTTTTTAATTCCTACGAACAAAATAAATAAATAAAATTACATGAAAAAAGACCATTAGCCTACTACATCAAAAGTAATCAACACACTATAGCCTACAATATAAAATCTAGTCAAACAATAATATAAGAAAGAGGCAATTTAAAAAAAAAATCTGAACTGAGTAAAACAAAATAGTAATGCCGTCCACTCCTATAATTCCAAGTGCTTGTCAGGGTGGGGGGTCCCCAGTTCAAATATGATTATTTTGGGGGGTCCCCATTTCAAAGGTCCCCAGTTCAAATATGATTATTTTGAGGGGGTCATGGCCTGAAAAGGTTGAGAACCACTGCCTTAAAGAATAGGGATGGGTGTCGTTCAAATGCAGCAGTGCATAACTGCATAGCCTATGTCACCATACTCTGACAAAGATCTTGCAACACAAACACATAATCTGATCTCATAGTTTCACATTACAGTTGCTCCAACCAGGAGAAGCCACAGGGTTAGGTGGAGACTAAACAGCAGCTGTGTAGTTAGTTACATGGCAATGGCATGTCCTGACAAGACAAAGCTCACAAGTATAGCATAGCATAAAGGTGTTATGTCACCAACAGCGGTATATGTTAATGCACTGTACTCCAGAGTTCTCCAACTTCAAAGAATCACCTAAACATGCACAAGCATGTGTCCACACACGTGCTATAGATAATCGCACACACACACACACACACACACACACACACACACACACACACACACACACACACACACACACACACACACACACACACACACACACACACACACACACACACACACACACACACACACCGGATGTCTCATCCAGCTGTGGCAGACAGACTTCCAAACCTCCCTGGGGGAATGGGGGGCACGCACACAAGCACAGGGGGATGGAGTTTCCCTTCTCCAGAATGGATGTACAATGTACCATATCTGTTCTGTTTCTGGTTGAAATGCTAAAACATTTAAACACACACACACACGCACACACACACACACACACACACACACACACACACACACACACACACACACACACGCACACGCACACGCACACGCACACGCACACACACACACACACACACACACACACACACACACACACGCAGTAGAAACCACAACAAGGCACTGTTCATTCACTCTACACTGAAATGAGTAGAACAAGGGTAAAACAGAGGGAAAGAGAGTGAGTGAGTGAGAGAAAAAGAAACAGAGACAGAAGTGGGTGGGAGCAAGAGAGAGAGAGAGAGAGAGAGAGAGAGAGAGAGAGAGAGAGAGAGAGAGAGAGAGAGAGAGAGAGAGAGAGAGAGAGAGAGAGGGAGGGAGGGAGAGGGTGAGGTAGATAGTTACTGACCATCAAGAGCAGAGAATGGGAGAATTTGTTCCCTGCAGCTGTTTTGGAGAGTGACTAGGACAAAAACGCTGCCAGAAGAAGAAGAAAAAGAAGAAGAAGAAGAAGAAGAAGAAGAAGAAGTAGGACGAAGAGAAGGAGAAGGAGGAAAAGAAAAGGAAACCAACTCATCTGAAAGGGCCAAAGAAAGGGGGGAAGAGCAGGAGTGGTACACGACCGGTGGAAAATAGAGGGGAGCGAAGAGTTGGAAGAGTATGAGGAGCAGCTAGGAAGGAAAAGATATCAAGCAGCGTGGAAAAAGATTTATTCTGCTGCCAAAACACAAGTGGGCTACGAGGACCCCAACACAGAGGACTGAGAGGTAACGGAACTCACTGCAATCTTTACCTTTGATGCCTGAAATACTGTAACACTTTATAAAGATTTGATGGATGGAAGGATCACAATCTATTTCTGCTCCATGATTTCATTTGTTACTATATAGAGTATTTCCTATGTGGGTGTGCATTGGCTTATGTGTGACAGACGAAACGGGAGGGTGGGGGGGAGTACGTGTGTGCAACCACAGCAGTGCAAGCTGTCAGGGTGGTGTGGGGGGGGGGGGTTGTCTATCTGTTGGAAGTTCACAGACAGGCTCTTTCAGTTGAAATGAACTTTGTCTCAAGTTAGTGTTCGACTAGCCTCGGAAACCCATGCCTTTTTTTTTGTTTAGTGTTCGACAGACATCTCATTTAGGATTACTTGGGAATCAGCTCCTTAGATACCTACAGATTCTGGATATAGCTCAAAGGCACAAGGACTTTTGAGTTACCCTGAGCAGAAACAGCATTCGTGTGTGATCCTGGTGGATATTATTAAAGCACATTTGAAAAGTCTGGAGAAATCAAATACAAACTGGTAGATGGTAAGTTGTATAATATCTATTATGTGATTGGTTACAATATGTATACATTAAACAGATCTGTTAAAGCCCTGTAATATGGAGACACATCAGCTAACAGACATTTCTCACATTATCTGATATGATAGAATAGAGGGACAGCAGTGTTCTCTTCCCCCCATATGTTTCTGTGCCCTGGGGATAGTCAGCCAGTGAGGGGCAGGAAGCGGAGGTCAAGGGTTAAAAGGGAAGCAATTCATTATTTTTTCGGACTTCCTGCAAATCTGCACAGAGAGGGAGCATATTGTATACAGTATATGTACGTTTATACACATAAATACATACCCACACACATAAAACTCATTCGGGTTGTGTAACCACACAACATTTCTTTCTGTAAGATACAGCAGAGAGACAGAGGCAGACGAAAACACAGATGAATAGACACACAAGCATGTGACATCCCATGAACAGAGGGAGATAGAGCAAAATCATTGAATCTAATTGTGTTTCTGTCAGAGCCACGAGGACAGAGGGGCAGACAGGGAAAACAGGCAAAGAAAGAGTGTCTGCTCTCTGCTCCCCTCCTCACCAATAGTCTTGTGATAAAATCTGGAGGGTGGTTTATTACATTTTCTGCCACATGCCTTTAGAAAGTGAGCTTGCTGGGAACATGCCTGTATAAGGCCTTTTCTCCCTCATTCCCCCCTTTCCCCCAATCTCTTGGCACATGGCCATGCATGTGTTTGTTGTTTGTTTCAGAGCATGTGCATTTTTACATGCCTATGTTTTTGTTGTTTTGTTTTGTTTTTGCACCAGTAGTTCACTAGCAAGGTAAAAGAGACTGAGTGCGACGACGACCCCCTGTTTATTTTGAGATAGCTCAAGTTTCAATGCTGGGAATTCTGGGAGAGGGCATTCCATCCTTGCTGATGCACTGGCAGTTTAGAATAACAGGCCTCTAAGAGTCTGCCCTGTGCCCTCACTTGACTAGGCATTGAGACAGCATTTACTGTATCTGCATTTACTATGTTGAACCCCCAAAACCTACACTGTACAAGCAACACACTGTATAATTGCCATATTCTGCACTTTAATTCCTACAAATGGTATTATTACAGATATGGCCATGAATTCCTTAAAATGAGAAGACACTTTATTAATACTTACGTATAGGCCAAGTCTGTTTTTGCATTAGTCTACATTTGAGACCTTGCCAAATAAAAATGTTTTACAGATCACTGCACAGATTTTAAAGCAAGGTTATAGACTTGAAAATATGCTTTGTACAATATTTAGCTAGTAGCTAATTCCCATCTGTAGTCCCAGAACAGAATCAATCTCCACTACCAATAACCTGTCACACATGCCTAACTTAACATCATGAATTGACTCCAGTGTTGGCAATTAACAGGGATATGGGATGGGAAACTCCAAGCATCAGACACAAATGTCAAATGGTTCGGCTATGGTATCGGCTTTTGAAGATGTCTGACCAGAGACTCACTAAAAAGATTTTTAACTGGGATTTGGTCACCCCTGGACAAATGAATTGAGATCTTTATTTTATTCTAATGATTTGTTTTTTATTTTCCAAAATAAGTCACTACTGTATGTGATGTTCATGAAATTTCGAAGTACAATGTTTTCCATGTTTAAAGAAAAATGGTGTAGTGATATATTAGCCTGGTAAACCCTCCCTCCGGAAATCTCATTTCTATTTGATTCTGGAATCAAATAGAAATGAGATTTCCGGAGGGAGGGTTTACCAGGCTAGTGATATATGGTATAAACCTAAGTTGCGAACTTATTGTCTCATGAAGGACAGGTACACTGTAGATTGTAGAACCTTATCGTGAAGTATAATTTAAGCAAAAGACAACAATCTCCCTGTGCACACGTATACGGTCAGGAACATTACCAATCACTCTGGAGACTGGCAGGTTTACAGTAATGCCACTGCAGAGGAAGAAAGATACTGTTTGTTTTGTGAACTTGGAATTGAAATTGAAAATTAGGTTTGTTTTATTGCCCTAAATAAAATATGATGATATAAGAGACGTATTTGTTAGTAAAATGTCTTGTCTATTTGTGGTGATTTCCTTGAGTTAGATGATTATGAAAAACTTGAGATATGTTTCGGGAAAGGCAAATTTTATTTGTCAAGTTTGGGAGAGAAGACAGAACGCTCTGTGCTGTAATTGAATAATTCTGAGCTTTAATTGAATTTTTTATGTGAATATGCTGTAAACATGCTGTAAGCGTAGAACTCATAAACCCATTTTTGTGTGCAGGACACGAAAATAAAATAATCAATCAATCAATCAACATCCATGCAGGTACCCCCCCATACCCAACAAATACAAAGCCGACTATACACAAATCTAAACTTCACCTTGGCTAAACATATCCAGAGTTATAACATTTAATGCTGACAAGACTGGTTGCTTAAAATCAAATGTTTTGCCTCACAGTGGTGATGATGGTGATGAATATCATTTTTATCACTTAGGGACGAGGATGTCGACTCCCTCATCTGAGAATGGCTGTGAAGATTCCAACCACCGGAGCTTCTGGATGGTAAGAGAGAGAGAGAGAGAGAGAGAGAGAGAGAGAGAGAGAGAGAGAAAGAGAGAGAGTGCGTGCGTGAGATATTGTCAGTATGTCATCCTCTGTCTGCCATTCTGTGTCTGAAAGTGTACACAGTAAAGTACTCTGCGTTCATTTATTTCTGAGAGAGTATTTGCCTGTGTAAGTAAGGACCGCCATGTCATGCATATACAGTATTGTACGTATTTATGTTTATGTGTCACTTGGCCTCACAAAGTCTTGATGACCTTGCAAGGAAAACAGTGTTGTTGTTAAAGGAGCACTTCACCCATCTTTAACCTTATCTTCATATAATTGGGCAGTTCAGAAACCTGCCTACCAATGACATCATTGATGAGGATTCCAAGTTAATAGAAACCACAGACTTTCTCTTCCTGGAAAGTAAGCATGCTGAAATAGAAGCAATTGTTCTTGCATTCATAAAAAATACAAATAAAATAAAAGGTTGACTTGATAGTCCAAGGTTGTTTGAAATGACCAAACCAGTATCATGGTCAGTATCATGGTAAATATCATGTCAGTATCATGTAATATCATGGTCAGTATCATATCAGTATAATGTCAGTATAATGTCAGTATGATGTGACAGGGCCTGTCACAGCCCCGTTTCCAGCCCTGTGACAGGGCCTGACATCCCTGTGACAGGGCTGGTAACATGGTACCATGGTAACATGAAGGGGCCTGCCATTCAGTGCTGTGAGAGGGGCCTGATGTGACTGGGCCTGACATCCATATACAATTCTACTTATAATCGTAACAGACCATCTTTTTCCTCTCCCTAGGAAGTAGGCTAATAATTACATTTAATGTAAAATCTGATATTTGCAAATCAATTAGATGTTTTCTAAATTATATAAGCAACATAATACACAAGTAAGACGCGCGAACGATGGAGGCGAACACAGATTGACTGTGGCTGCCATATTTCAACCACACTGTAGTAGTGCACTCTGCCGCACTCTGCCGGCTGTATACAGGCAGTGCATCTGCTGGCATTTCAGCACGGAGTTTCGAGTCACATGGGGGCGCGAGCCAATGAGAGCGTGAACACACGCTGTATACAGGCAGTGCATCTGCTGGAATTTCAGCACGGAGTTTCGAGTCACATGGGAGATTGAGAGCGTGAACACAGACGGAAAGACCATAAATATGGGACAGACACACAACGCAAGCACGATGATATAGTAAGCTCCACTTGGTCGGAGGCGCGGCTTCGCCGCGCCTCCTTCCGCGCCTCCTTCCGCGTTCGCAAAAATGAAAAATAAAGCTTACATTTGAATTGGGTGTGGGGGCAGTAAGGGACCTGGATATTGGATAGGGGGCACTGGCCCAAAACACGTTGAGAAACACAGCTCTAAACCAAATACATGATTGCCAGAGACAGTAAAAACTTCTCTTACATAAAGCTCATATATAACTCTTTAGCTTTCGTAAGGTTTTGGATGATCTGAAACACGCTCAATGGATTCAGCATAAACCGTAATATTTTGTTTAACAAAATCAAGGTTAGTCCAAGAAATATGAACAGCCTTGCCAAGAGAAAATATACATTCACGTGTACCTGTATCCACTGTATCAAATGAAAACAAATCCTGGAAATCATGGGACATATACTGTTGGAGGTACATACCTCAACGTTGTTTTTGTAACACATCTCATTACTGTAACATAAAACAGCATCCCTCACGGTGGCTTTAAGAAATGCTGATTCTTCAGCTACATTATTTTATTGTATTATTTGACCAGTTAAATCCTATATATTTCATTGACGGGGGTCCCCCTGTGGTATGTTCTTCGGCCCCTACATTTTCCCTCCACACCATTTGTGCTGAACATGTGTTATGTTGCAACGTGTTGTGCCTTGTGAGCTTGTAGATCTGCCATTGTTGCAGAATCTTTGCCTATTATGATATGCCCAGAATTGGGATGCTACCGTTCATGTGGTTAATAAACCCCAAATCAGTATTTGGTGATATCAATAATGGAGATAAGAGGTTTCTGCACAACAGCAACGAAATAATTCCTAACACTTTTTGTATAGTTGCAATACAATAATAATTGCACACCGTTTGAGAACCACTGGTCCACACCAGTGGTTCTCAACCTTTTCAGGCCGTGACCCCCCTAAATAATCATTTTTGAACTGGGGACCCGCCACCCTGACAAGCACTTGGAATTGTAGGAGTTGAGGCATTACATTTAGCTTGGCTCGGTTCCACAGATAAATATTGTGAAGATAGCAGATCGCCTATTTTCTAATTTTTGTCTCTTTCTTATATTATTTGACAATTTGGCCAATGTTTCACCAGTTTTTATAGTATAGTTTGTTAATTACTTTTGACACAGTAATGGTCTTTTTCTTTTTTTTTCATCTGAGGACCCCCCAAAAAATCATGTGGGGACCCCGCTGGGGATTCCCGACCCACAGGTTGAGAACCACTGGTCTACACTGTCCTATCTAATAATAAAGCTCACAAAAATATCTTGAAACACAAAAATAACCCAAAACAAACATCAGTAACCTTCAAACTAAATGAAAATGTGCAATCTAGAGTATCAGGCGAGGAGATGAATGAGATGAGGTACATGATCATTCAGCTTTGTTTTTTATCTGGTGAGTGATTCATGCTCAGCTGTGAGTGCCACGCTCTTTGTTCACAGCCCACAATCTAGTGTTTCCTCCATGTAAACACTGCCTTCGTTCTATGTATTTTGCCGTCCCAATTTGTGCGAACTACCACTTTAATACCAGCTCTGTCTGCGATTGGCCCGATAGCGGCTGCCCCAGTTTTCATCCCTAACCCACCCTCTGTAATTTGGCAGACTCCTGTTGTGTTGGATATATTAACCCCCCACCCCCCTCCTGGGCTGTCTGTCATTATGGTGCAAACGTGTGCCCTACTGTGCTGCTGTGTTTGCACAGTCATCTCCATCTCGTGAGGCATCCCGTTATGGCACATACAGTTAGACCACACTATTCATTTACACTAGGATCTACCGGTTTCATGTGGTTACTAGGACAGTTTCTGTGCATTATTTTGAGAACAGACTTGTTAAAAGTCCGGAGCCGGTCAGTTTATTGCACATGAAATTTGATTATCGAGCAAGGACCGTGGCCATTTTGTTTAATGCTATGATTGGCTAGTTGGGACAGCTTCTCTTGTAGCGGGTTTATGTCTGCCTATGTGATTGGCTAGCTGCTGTTCTGCAGTGGTACTGTTGGCCCCAAGCAAGATTCCTCAGCTGTTTTCATTTAATTTTCAGACGAGTGAGGAGAGTCAGTACAAACCACAACAGAGAAAGAAAGAGAAGGGAAAGAGAGAAAGAGAGGGGGGGGGGGGGGACCAAGTCAAGTAGAAAAGAATAGAGAGCATAGAAAGCAGGTGAAAAACGTCCATTCAAACTTTCACTTAAAGAAAACAAGACCTAATGTACTTATTTATCAAAATGTAAATATGGGGAAAAATTCAAATAAAATCACAGTTCTATCATCAATGTAATACTCTTGGATAATTAATTTAATAATGCTTTCTATTAGATTCAAGACTAATGGCTTCCTTTTAACATTTGAGACTTTTTAACTCACAGCCTAAAGTGAGTCATTTATATAATTTGGTTGTATGCTTTTTAAAGAAAACAGATTTCATAGTAAACTTTAAGAACACAAAATAACATGAGACATTTTGCCACGTGCTGGATAATAGTTGTAGAAAAAGAGCAAAATATGCAAAGAAATGTGAAGGTATAACTAAAAGTAAGAGCACAAGGGGAACCGCTCTAATTTTCTTTTTACTAGAGTCAAATAAAATAGCTTGGTTATTTTCAAAATCTGACTGGGAGAGACAGAGGCACACAGACGTTTACTGCTTGTAAACGTGTCAGTGTTTGTGTGTGTGCGTGTGTGTGTGCGCGTGCGTGTGTGTGTGTGTGTGTGTGTGTGTGTGTGTGTGTGTGTGTGTGTGTGTGTGTGTGTGTGTGACCACAGAAGCGACTAGAGAGAAAAAGAGAAAGAGGAACAGAGCGTAGGGGAGAGAGTGTGGTGTGTAGCCGAATGCAGTGGCTGCCAGGAAAATTGAGGAAAGATTTCCAAACTCCACATCCACAAACAAAACACTTGCTTTGGATTTGTTATTATTACACTCAAAGGCCTTTGCCATCCTCTGCCCTCTTGCTCTCCATCTGTCCTTTTACAGCTTGCCTGCCTGCTGTCCACACACCCCAATGCAGTCAGCAGGAGCAACAGCGTTTTACACAGAGAAACCCAATGCTTTTTAACAGCACTTCTGACAGTTTGAGAGTTGACCTCTGAGGATATAATCACGTCACAGTGGTTTACGGTGTAGAAGAGACAACCTGTGTCTTATTAAGGTAGTTACACAACTCAGAGAGCTTGTGATGTCATGGTTCAGGCCAATAGATTAGTCTCTGAATCCCATGATGGGCTACAACATCCATTCCACACCAATATTTATCAAATATACCCCCCCCCCCTATCTCTCTCTCCCCCCCTGTCCTCTCACAGCCTGGGAACTATCAGCGGACAGTGAAGCGCACAGAAGATGCCTTCCAGGCTTGCAATGACGTCGTGGCATGTTTCCAGGAGCGTGCACGCGTTGAGAGGCAGTATGCCCAGCAGCTCAGTGAGTGGAGCAACAAGTGGAAGCCCCTAGTGGACTCCAGTGAGTACTGCTGCACAGAGAACGACCCACTCAGGCAACCATGCCAATCATCACATCCGTCCACACACCACATTCCCCTGTCACCTGTTTATCAAATCACTGGGATACGACATTTATACACTGTGGCTGAAGGCCAAGCTGCCTAGAACAGAGTTTGTATGTCTTTCCCCTCAAAAGTAGACCAATCATAAATATGTATAAAGATTGATATTTCCATTTGCATTACTATTAAGGGACAGATACAGCGTAGGCCTACATCCGTCCCTAGAAGGGCTTTTATAAAATAAGAAATTAAAATCAGTGAGGTCAAAAGAAGGTACATTTAAGTACAGCCAGATACAATAAAAGACATTTCCTTTTGCCCAAAGGAGACATAGACCACCACACACTAGTCCACATGACCACAAGCAGCCAGTTTGTCATTTCAGGGACAATATGTACGGCTTCACCATTGATTTGTGCTGCTTTGTTCACGTTATGAGTAAGAGCAACATACTATCGATAGTACATTACTCAAAGCAGCACAGGGAAACCATGCTGTTATTTGACTCTAAGTCTTATTGCAGGTCCTCTGTATGGGTCCCTTCTTAAGGCATGGCAGTGTTTCCTGGCCTCCGCTGACCGATTAGCCTCTTTACACTCGACCGTCTGCCGCGCGCTGGTTGCAGAGGATGGGGACCGCGTCAGGACGTGGCAGAAGGACTCCTTCCATAAAAAGTTATTCGGAGGCTTCAAGGAGTCCCAGGACTTTGACACAGGCTTTGCACGTGCTCAGAAACCTTGGGCCAAGCGTCTTAAAAAGGTCTGCATGCTTCCTTCTCTCATATATAAAACTTAGCTTACAACATTGTTTTCTCACTTCACAGTCTAGACACTGTTATAATGTTGCCTCAGATCACATTCTCTGAGATACATTTGCAGAATAAAGGTCTAAATTATCCAGTGAAAGTAAATTACGGTTTCTCCTTTGTGTCCATCCTAAGTACTGGTTGACAGGTAGAGTGACTGTTCTATTTATTTCATGCCTGTCCAGCTGGACAAAGCCAGGAGGGCATACCACAAAGTCAGTCGCAAGGAGCACTCTGCCATGGAACGTGAGGCCCATGCTAAGGGAAACCCTGACATAGCCATTGAGAAACAAAGGAAGATCCAGGAGGAGAGAGAGGTGGCTCAACAGGAGGCAGAGAAAGTAAGCAGCGGTCGTTCAGGGTCGGGTTTTGTGTGTGTGTGTGTGTGTGTGTGTGTGTGTGTGTGTATGTGTGCATATGTGCATACAGTATGTGGCACCATTTGGGGTACACAAAAGTTTGAAAGACTTCACGGGCACTAGGGGACAAGGGCCTTCAGAAATGCTATGCTGATATTATCAAGTTTGTACCATATGTTTAGATATAAATGTGTACGTACACACTGTAACACGTACAGGTGTCTGCATGTAGGTAGATGTTACATTGTTCCAAACACTCACTTCATTCTTCCACAGGTGCGTCTGCGCTATGAGAAAGTTCTCGAGGAGGTGACCAGGTATGCCCCTCGATACATGGAAGAGATGGAGTCTATATTTGACCAATCACAAGAGGAGGAGAGGAAGAGGATCAGCTTCCTCAAACAGGCCTTCCTCTCCATTCACAGACACCTGGATGTCACCAACAACGAGAGGTAGCCTACACATGACGAAACCACATGTGATTGTCTGCTGATGCTCATGTGTTTTTGCTGTCTGTCAGCATTTGTCTGAGAGGGGGAGAGAAATTGAGAGAGTGAAAGACAAAGAGAGAGGGAGAGAGAGAGAAAGAGAGAGAGATCGTCACAAAGAGTCCGTGGGGTGGTGTTTGTCCTTCATAATCCTTTTTGCCCTTGCAAGTTCTGCCTCCTGGAGGCAGGACATTTTAGGGTTTAACAACAAACTGTATTGTCCAAAATGATGTCAGTGCAATGAAACTGTGGGAATTTAGTACTTGTATATAACTATTTTTTTTTTTATTACCTCAAGCATATTTTTCTGTACTTGGACAAATTTACATTATTAATGTACAGTATGTCAGACAACATATACGCCGATACCGATATATCTGTGATAGGAAGTGACAAATTGGTCAGGCTTTAATTTAGAGAGTTGTGGTATTTTGGTATTTGTTAAGGGTTGTTTCGATTTATAATGGAAAGACCAGCGACAGCACAGAGAGTACAGTACAAGATTTCTCACAGAATTAATTAGGTACAACACCGTCGTCTACGCGGACTTGTGGTGATCAGTGTGCTCTCAGAAGGATGTGACATCAACTACGGGAGGAGTTTTCGCAGGCCTGTTTCCTTCAGCTTGTCTTTGACAGTCTAATTGGACCTAACTATGGTAAATAAATCAATAATCTGAGCCCCAATTAAGCCATTCCAAAAATTATTAATAGATCAGGGTCAGGACCCGGCATCAACAGTTCCCTCAGTGATTTTCTCAGCCGGCTGTGATCCATAAAATTTTGCTTAGACTGCAACTTCATTGCTTTAACAAATCTGCAGAGGCTAAGGGGAGCAGTGGACAAATACTGTATGATACAATTGTATCCTGTATTGATCTGTTTACTACTTTGTTATGACTTAAATTGCCTGATATTTTGGTTAAAAATGGAAAATACCAATAAAACGGCTTATACTGACAGGAACGGAAACATTTGAATAAAATAAATCTGTGGGAATTCTTAGAATCTATAGACTCTTCTCTTTTTCTCTTCCCTGCTCAGTTTGTGGAATTGTACCTTGTCAGTTTGTCATTTTGAATGTACCCTACATGTAGTGTTTGTGATCACACATGCGTGTGTTGTGTTGATGTGATTGGTGTGTAATGCCCCTGTTTCTTTATTATAGTGTGAAAGCAGTGTACAATGAGCTCCACAACACGCTTATGGCTATCAACGATCAGGAGGACCTGCGCTGGTGGAAGAACACACATGGACCCGGCATGCCCACCGACTGGCCTCAGTTCCAGGTCTCCCACTCTTTCTCACTGTGTCTCTCGCTCTGTTTGCCTGTCTCTTTGTCTGTCTACTACACACGCACACACGTGCGCGCACGCACGCACGCACGCGCACACGCACACACACACACATACAGTGCCAGCATAATAAATCTCACTATGTTAGATGTAATGTGTATAGTTTTCATGTGTATGCCTTTACTTCTCTTGGGCGGCTTTAGTGTAGCGGTTAGAGCGTACGCCTTTCATTTGGAAGGTTGTGGGTTCAAACCCTGCCTTGGGTCAAATGGGGTTCAGATCTGAGCCAAGTCTCCTGAGGAGGCGCGTTCGAAGCCTGTCCTGGACAGGGGTCTCCGGAAGTAAAAACCGATGATGATGAAGATGCCTTTACTTCTCTTAGTGCTTGTTTTCACACGTTACAGTGCATAATAGTGCTGTGTATTTATTTATATAACTATATGTTTGCAGCCATTTTCTATTTGTTTGTCTGACCTCAGAATTTCATACACACATGCTTGATTTGCTTATGGACAGGAGTGGACGCCTGAAAAGAAAAGCAAAAAAGCCAAAAAAGGAACAGAGAAGAAAGGAACGATAGAGAAAAGGTGAGTGGACGCAGCATACAGTATATCTGTATGTGCCTGTTAATAGTTTATGGGGGCAGCCGTAGCTCAGTGGGTAGAGAAGCTGAATTGGAAGGTTACATTGTCTACATGCTGAAGTCTCCCAGGAAAAAAACGTAAACCTTAACCACTCCCTCTGTGCGCTCATCTTAGCCATCTGAGCAGCCATCTACTGGGTGAAGCAGTAAAAGCGATGTCCCTTCCCCGGGGACCAGAAAAGAATTCCTTTCCTTTACGTTCCTTTCCCTTCCCTTATGAATTGTGCTCTTTCTACAACTTATTGGGTACATGTACCGAGGTCATGGAGCTGTAAATGTATGATTGACTGTACACAGTGTGTACCCAGAGCGGGTCCATTTTTACACCATAAACACTCCAGGGTTTTATTTTGCACATGGCTGTCTCTCACCGGTTTCCGTGTTTTGTCACCTCCATCAGTGTGATGATAGGAGGAGTGAGAGTGAGAGCCCTCTATGACTACGTCGGCCAGGAGACAGACGAGCTGTCGTTTAAAGCAGGTAAATGTCCGTGTAGAAGAATGCATACACTGTAACATCCTCAACAAGTCTTTATGTCAGGCCAAGGACCCCTTTAGCTGAGAGAAAGATGAAGCAGGGACATAGCAGGGACATAAACTACATATTGTAGTTTATGTTGCAGATTCAACTTTTTCATAGATTTCATAGACTTGTTTGACAGCACTATCATCAGTAGTATGTTGGATTCATGTTAATGTGTATTTTCAGATATTTAACCACTTAAACAGTCAATACTTAGTAAACTTGACCTTTCACTCTGTACTTTTCCCCCCCTCTGCACCAAACCTCTTTGCCGAAAATAGCCGATCTACAAGCTCACAGCGTTGTGAGCTTGTAGATCAAGATATTTTTGGCTAAAGTTCTCCTCAGAATAGGGATGCTAGGGTTCAAGTGGTTAAGGTAAAACATATATCCTATCACACAAAGATTTAGGGCCCCCCCCTGTAGTAACTCTGAGGACCCCCAGGGGTCCCGGACCCCCTGTTGAAGACCCCTGCTTTATTTGATAGAGACAGGAAACATGGAGAGTAGGGTAGTGACATGCAGCAAATGGTCGGGCATATCAGGAATTTGAGTCCATGTGGTACTCGCCCTAACCACTCGCCTATCTCGAGTTCTTAACTACACATTCTCTCATCTGATTGGCTTTATATTTTATGCTTTATGACATTCAAACTCTATTCACATATTATTTTGTATTCAAATTGCTTATGCATCTCATTATCTAAAATAATGTGCGATGTGTTTTTTTGTGTGTTTTTTTGACAGTTTCCATAGTATAGAACTTGTAGCAGTAGTAGTGGAATAAAAAATCTATGCTTTCTAGTCACATATCCTGTTTTGAATCTTTACTTGTCCTAGGTGAGGAGTTCTTGAAAGTGGAGGATGAGGATGATCAGGGTTGGTGTCGAGGGATGAAGGACGGAGGGCGAGAAGGACTGTACCCTGCAAACTATGTAGAGGTGGTCTAGTGGTATAACAGTGTCCGTATATGTCATCTGAAAAAGCTGCATGGGATTGATGGCGACTGGCCTGTATGTGGCCTATGTATGAATGAATGCCTCATGACAACAACAACATGGAGCCTGACAGTCTGCCGGTCTAGTTTAGTGCTGTGTTCTACATGGTAATGACAACACGGAGCAAGATATTGTCTGTGCTGAGAATATGATCGCAGTAAGGTGGACATTTTGGCACAGAGATTTACAAAAAACCTATCCAGGTTGTGTAGCCTATAAAAGATAAAAATGCAAGGAAAGTAAAAGAAATATGCTGGACTCTGAAGGTACAGAACACTACATTATTAACCACTTGGTGCTGAAAATAAATTATATCGCAAGACTGCTATTTTAATTGTCATTACTTCTTCCTGCACACTTTAATGAACTGCATCTTTATATCAAAGTGCTCACAATACATTTTCATATGAAGGGAGTGAAGCTTTTTATGTGGTCATAATCCATCATCAGTAGCATTTTAAATTGAGTTAGCTAAATAGCTAGAATGCTTTATAACATGATTAGTTTTTTGTTCCTGTTTTATGAATAATATACTTGGGTAACACATATGTTTTCCCGTCCATAATTGTGTCTGTCTGTAGTATTTAATCACTATGTGGCAACTATCCTCAGTAGCAGCAACTTAGTACAGGATATGCGGATTGAAATTCCTGCTTGCCTTGCCCTTGTCCAGTTCTTTGCCATTTTGAATGTGTGTGTGTAAGCACTGTATGTATTTGTATGTATGGTAAGAACCACAAAACTGCCTTTGTCAAGTTTTAAATAAAATGTGGAACTTGTTATACTGTCAGAATGTCAATGTTTTCTTGAATTTGGCATGAACTCTAAGTGATTTGTGAGTACACACTCATTATTTATCTCTGAGTAAATGTACATGAGTTAAAATACCACTAAGGATTTTACTGTGCGTGCGTGCGTGTGTGCGTGCGTGCGTGCGTGCGTGCGTGCGTGCGTGTGTTTAGAGAGAGTGCAGGTATTAACCCCCAGCTGTGTTTAGGTCAAATGGTGCTGCGATGTGATGTCATCAGAGTGCAGGCATCAGTCAAGCAAGCACTTCCACATCAGTGTTCATGTTTCAGCTCAGCTCGTCAAGATGAAGACAGAGATTAGATGTGAAGTTACAGTACATTATGTATTATTACACCCCAGTGCACACATGTAGTCATAACGTACCCACCCGCCCTCATATATTAATACACGCTCATGCTTATATGTAAATACACAGTCATACACACACACACACACACACACACACACACACACACACACACACACACACACACACACACACACACACACACACACACACACACACACACACACACACACACACACACACACACACACACACACTGTAAATTCAAACAGACAGGGTCCATTGTAGTGTCTGCTTTTTCACAGAAGTAATGGAGATAATGATGTCACCCTGAAAGGAATTTCCTCCACCTGACAGCTTGCTTGCAGCGTACATGTAGAGCTATTGTCAGAGCTAGAGGGAGAGAGATAGAGAGAGAGAGAGAGAGAGAGAGAGAGAGAGAGAGAGAGAGAGGGAGGGAGACAGATCCACGAGTTTGCGTTCACCTCGTGAAGAATGGGGCCACATCTTAAAGTCCTGAAGTGTGTGTGTGTGTGTGTGTGTGTGTGTGTGTGTGTGTGTGCGTGTGCGTGTGCGTGTGCGTGTGCGTGTGCGTGTGCGTGTGCGTGTGCGTGTGCGTGTGCGTGTGTGTGTGTGTGTGTGTGTGTCTGAGCTGAGCATCACTGGGTTTTCACCTCCAAACAATTGAGGGGTCTGAAGGGAGACTAGCAGACTTCTGAGATTCAAACCACATACCTGGGTTCCTATAGGGGACTCGCCATCTAATTTATAGCCTACTCCGTAGTATGACGGTGTCAGCGAGCCAGAAAAGAACTGATTTATAACCCTTGTAAGTTTGTAAATTAATTATTGTCGGCAAGCAACGAGGTTGTGCGATCAGGGACGGATTAAGACCCAAGGAGGCCCCCACCCGGCCCCACGCTACCCAGAACGGGCAGTTGGGTGGGCACGTAAACACACTACTTGCGTTGCAAGGCATGTGTGGGTTAAGAAAGACATTAACATACAGGATTTACAGTCTATAACCTACACTCAGCTCTGTTAGTCAGACGGCTAGGAGGGGAATTATACTGTAGGCTGAGGAACCCACTTATTTGAGTGTTAACCTATATTCAATATTTAATGTAAATATATATGTATGGGGCCCTTCACGGTAATGAAGGGCCCCTGGGCACTGGCCCATTAGCTCAGTCAATAATCCGCCCATGTGTGCGATGTACGACACTCCGTTGCCTCTCTCGTTGAGCCTGATTTATATTGGCTAAAAATAGCTGATCTACAAGCTCGATGTTGCATAGATCTGCTATTTTTGACCATACATTAAGCATTTCCTAGCATCTTATGGTCTGTTACAGACATTTATATCCATTAGGCAAGCTTGTCTTGTAGGCCTACTAAGTACGATGTAACACACACAACAATTAATGTTAACTTGTTTGTCATAAAGCAATTAGACTGGAAACAGCTCATTTGCATGCTAATTATGCTTGACATTAATTGCAATTAGATGCCATGGAGATCGCCGAAGATAAACCGGTCATCCATTTAACGTTGTGGGGTCAGTATGTGGACGCCCACCCTCAGTTCCGAGTCAGACCCTCCTGATGGAGGTGTATTTATTTACCACATGGGGGGGCCCTTGTGATCTTCACATGTAAAACCTTTCACTCTGAATCAATCACATGGGAGGACACAGCACACGGCACAGTGCCATTTACTCGCCGTAGCCTACATATTGTACCACTGGTTTAGGGTACATCGTGTCAGCTCATTAAGCACAGTTTATTGGTTGGTCATTTCTCATTTGTAAGTGTACCGGCCGGGTTAAAGAGGTTTGGAGTCTACCTTACATTTGGCATATCAGCCAGCAGAGGGTGCTAAAGGATCGACGGAGCGGCACACAGAGGGCCTGTCTTGAGGAGAAATATGCACGCTGGGGTGGTGGCATAATGGGAAAATGTCTTTATTCCCCCATCTCTCATGTTGTGACAGGCAGAACTTTGGGTTGCCATGGAGAGAGCTGCATAATTAAAAGAGCTGGAGATGCTGTTTTGGCTGGCTCACTACATTTCAAGACATTAATGAGGAAATTACAAAGGCCCTTCAAGGCAATGAGTCCATGTATGTATAATGAGCGTCTGTATGATTAGTGTTTAGTGCTGTGAGGTGAAGACTCACACTGCCAGTGCCACTGCTCATTCTGTAGGCAGGGGGACGAGTAGCCTATATCAGTGGTTCTTGAACATTTTCATGTAAGGGACCTCCAAATTGATGTGTTTGGCTGGGGACCCACATTTGAAAAGTTTTTATGCTAGGGATGCCCAAAAAATCATTAATAGCATATTTACAAGCTCACAACCTTCACATTGTGAGCTTGTAGATCGTCTATTTCCGAATAGCAGAACAATAAAATAGAGCTTAAATGTTTAAACTAACTACATTTTGCTGGGGACCACCTGGAACCTCCCCTGAGGATCCCCAGACCACACGTGTGTGTGTGTGTGTGTGTGTGTGTGTGTGTGTGTGTGTGTGTGTGTGTGTGTGTGTGTGTGTGTGTGTGTGTGTGTGTGTGTGTGTGTGTGTGTGTGTGTGTGTGTGTGTGTGTGTGTGTGTGTGTGTGTGTGTGTGTGTGAGATAGAGAGATTGTTTTCAACCTGATTGCTTGTTTTTCGGATTGCTTGTTTTTCTTGCCCAACCTGGCTAATAATGTTTTTTTATATAAGTGGTGGCAACATTTTTAGACACCACACGGGTCTTCCCAACAATAGCGAAGATTAAAGTCAGGGTGAACATGGCCAAATAATAACTTAATAGCCAAACTAGGTCTAATGAAGCCCGAGGCCAGCACTGTGTGCAACTGTTGCGGTGTTGAAGGAGGGGAGCGGAGGGCGGTTACTGCGGAGGACGGGCCGTCTCCCCATTGGCTTAAAGGACAGGCAAAACGGGGAAGTGTCCCCATTGGCTTTAGAGGAGTGAAGGACAGCCAGGAAAGCCAATGATTGAAAACATGTCGAACATGATGCAAATTTTTAAGATGACGATTTTTAGGATGACGATTAGGTCTGACTGTTTATAGACTCAGGCGCTCTTCGAGCACCTGGTAAAAACAAGGTCACAAGGTTGCAGAGCACCATGCTGTCAGCGCAATAACCCCAGCAACACCAGACAAGGTGTTGTTGCTGACAAGATAACTTATTCTGCTTGTTTATTATAAATACAAGTAATGAATACAATAGATTAATCTGTTTTGGACAGACACGTAACCAAGACAATTATGCATTGCAACAACATTCATTCTGTATTCACAATGGAGCGCTATATGCGCTGCTCTGATATGTACCATTTGTTATGTCTTTGTCTTTATCTTTTCCACTGTAACACAAGACTAGACCATAGTGCTGGGCAATAGTCAAATATAACAGTGTGCCTGGCAGCTCACTCCAGTTGTACTCAAGTGCACTCACTCACTCAATCTCACTCTCTCTGCTTTCTCTCTCTCTCTCCTTTCCCTCTCGCCATAAGCTCTACATCCCCGAGGGAAGCGTTTGTCCCAAAAGGCCAACAGAGTGCCAGTTGAGGGGGTTAGAGAGTGGTGTGGAACATGGATAAACACCGCCCCACCACCTGTAGTCACATACCCATGCCAGGAACACTTAAGCCTAAACCTTCGCTTACAGTTTTTCTCAAGGACAACAACAAAACCCCTATGGAATTCACCTTACTTCACCGGTAGTGAGGCTGTGGCCCACAGACTAATCCTATGGAATTCACCTTACTTCACCGGTAGTGAGGCTGTGGTCCACAGACTAATGCGCCGAAGACTATCAATGCAGAGTTATGCCTGATTCCTTTGTTGAGTGCCGGTGTCAGGCACTGAAAATTACATATCGTGATGCCAAGTACAAATTAAGCATTAGAGTTTTATGGTTGGAATTATAAAGTTATAGGGGTGCACGGATGTCAAAGAAATCCATGCCTGCACACAAGCAAGCTCTGAGCCCTGCCATGGGCCAGCAAAGGCCAGACCTGGAGCCTAATTTATACTTGTACGAAGGTATAGCTCAAAGAAAATCTATTATTTCTGGTGTGGGTGCATCATGCTTTCACCGTCACGTCATATAAGAAGTATAAATTCCCTTTTAAGATCCACTGGCACAGCCAGCGTGCAGCCAGGTGCAGGCTGCTCAAGAGGCCAAGAGAGGCTGGTTTTGTCTACATCAGGAAATAGGGTCATCTAAGGAGATACTAGGTAGTGCTGACTCTCTTGGCCTCTGTGTGTATGAGTATGCTATTCTTTTCAAACTGCCCCAAAATAATGAGCAATCAGGAAAATGGTTATTCTCGCATTTCAATTAGCCTAATTAAAGAGAGGGCAGCGGGCTACTCATAAGGATGACTGGCACAACAGGGCTGTGTTTGTGTGTGTGTGTGTGTGTGTGTGTGTGTGTGTGTGTGTGTGTGTGTGTGTGTGTGTGTGTGTGTGTGTGTGTGTGTGTGTGTGTGTGTGTGTGTGTGTGTGTGTGTGTGTGTGTGTGTGTGTGTGTGTGTGTGTGTGTGTGTGTGTGTGTGTGTGTGTGTGTGTGTGTGTGTGTGTGCGTGTGCGTGCGTGCGTACGTGTGCGCGCATGCGCAAGAGAGAGAGAGGGGGACAGAGAGAGAGAGAGAGACAGACAGAGAGAGAGAGAGTGAGAGAAGATTCTCCAAGGGGTTGTTCAGCCACAGCACTGCATCAGCAGTTCGGATGAGGTATTAACTATTTTCTCTCCACAATCCCTGCCCA
>NC_137615.1:24526579-24611579 GCF_963280865.1 Gymnoscopelus braueri
CTGCGTACATGCGCACACGCACACGCAGACCAAAAGCCATGTCCTTTTTGGTGGTGGGGGGGCGAACCACAATAACCGTCATCATCCCGCTCTGTCCGTCGGGCTCGTGTCCAAGCAACACCTACTCCTTCTCACACTGCCCCCCCCCCCCACCCCCAGTGTTGCCATGTCCGCTTATTATAAGCCATTTTGGGCTTCTTTTTCTGTAAAATTGCTTAAATGTGTAGTTGCTAAATGTAGTTCAAACCAGAGGTTCTCATACACACCCCCCCCCCATCTGAAAATATTTTGTGCCAGGGATTTGTGTTAAATATTCCAAAATTATCTATTTTTTTTTCTCCAAGATTCCGTTTGGGCTTGTTTTCATAGACCTGGTTGCTTGGCTCTATTGCAAAACTGGCAGCGCTGAACCCCCCCCACACACACACACACACACACACATTCTATCCCACATACATCAGTGTGTCTTTAGCACTGGTCGCTCGTCTGTACAGTCAGTGAGCGGAGAGAGAGAGACGGAGCCCGCTTAGTATTCCGAGCAGCAGCACAGGCAGGGAGGAAAACGAGAGGGAGGGATCGGAGGGGGATAGTGAAATAGACTAGAGAGAAAAAACCGGATACACTGTAAAGAAAAGAATAGAGGTGTAACAACTAGCCCTGCCGCCTCATCCCTACCGTCATCCCAGGTGCAGTGCTGTGTGTGTGCTGCTCAGCCCATTTTCCCGTCTTGGGGGAGAGGGCGGAATGTAGGTCTACATTCTATCATCTATCTGCACGCGTCGCATCTGAAAAAATAGCAGCACTGGAGAAGATCGGATTTGAGAGGAGAGGGGGCTCTCTGAAAAGCCAAGGTAGGAACAGATTTCATTGTTTCCTCACCACAACAGATGTGCGTTAGATGTGTGTGTGTTTGTTATTCACAATTTTGCTCTATCTGCACTGCATTACGTGCAGGCTGTGTTGAATGTGCCCCAAATCTGATTGGATGTCTGTTTAAGATAAATATTTTATTGCTACATGAATTCGTGTCTTGCATTATCAGGCTAGCCTACAACAAGGCCTTTCATAATGAATCCTTTGCGCCTATGTGTCGAGCGTTATGGAATGCATATTGTGAGAGACATGCAGTCCATAATAGGGGTATGTAGGTTGTATTTCATTGGCTACAATACTAATCTCAAATATGGATTTGTCATATATGTCACTAACAATACTGCAAGATTATTTAACTTTTTTTAATGGAAATGTATTACAGGGCTTTAGATAAGACTAAACACATTGACAGAAGGGTGTACACACACACACACACACACACACACACACACACACACACACACACACACACACACACACACACACACACACACACTCACACACCCACACACAGTCACACACACACACACACACACACACACACACTCACACACCCACACACACACACACACACACACACACACACACACACACACACACACACACACACACACTTGCAAGTACACACAGATGTGCACACACAAACACACAGAGGACGTGTGTAATTCCCCTCCACCCATACCACAACCCTTTACCCCACCTCTCCTCTTTCCCCGATCAAAGACTGTTGCACTGACTTCCCAAGAGAACCATATTTTATGCAAATAGTGAATGCTCTCAAAATGTAGGCCCATACCTCTAACAACGATGACATTGACTGACAGACTTTGACACAGCAGTGGGTGGAAAATCAAGTGAAGGTGGAAGATGACAAACATATTGTGTAAGCGTGTGTGTGTGTGTGTGTGTGTGTGTGTGTGTGTGTGTGTGTGTGTGTGTGTGTGTGTGCGCGTGAGTGCGTGCGTGCCTGCGTGCGTGCATGTGCATGCATGCATGCATGCATGTGTCGTGAGTGTGTAGTGTGATCAGTCCCGTTCCCCTGTCTGTAAATAGGTCCAGTTCTGCAGCTCCACTGGCAGCAAAACAGACAGGAAGAGTATAGCGCCGATATCCCAGGGTTCCTTGCTGGACTCTTCTTGCTCTGTGTTTCCTGTTCCTGATGTTATAGATAATTTAGACACTGGCAGATTGCAGGGCCAGAGTGGTAGGGAGCAGAAATCTGTGTCCTGGTGTGCCTGTCTGTGTATATATGTCAGTGAGTCCCTGTGTGTGTCCGTGTTTGTATGTGAGAGAAAGACAGAGAGAGACTGTGTACTTGTATTTTTGTAAGTTGATCGTATGCTCATATACTGCACTGTATGTGCACTCCTGTGCCTTTAAGTGGGCGTTCTTAGAGAAATATGGTCATAAACAGATATTAAAAGTCCTGCCCAAGTTATTTATTTGCTGAAAAGGTGTCCAGGCCCTATTATAGGACAGCCTAAATTGGAACCACCTCAAGGCTTAGCCTCAGCAAAGCTATTACCTTTAGTCAATAGACATTAATACCCCACGCTCAATCTTGGCCTTGTACAGGGCCTCTGTCACAGCAAAACACAACAGCGGTCCAGTGGAGTAACCAAAAGATGCATTGTAGTAGCCCCTATCTGTTTACCCTGCTGCATCAATCCCACACAGTTGAATGAGCTGAGAGCGGTGATAGCATTGTCTCAGACAGAGCAGACACCACTTTGCCCTCAGAAAGGAAGTGATGTGCCGTAAAAAAAGGATATGCCAGTCCCAGTGAGGAGAGGTCACGACCAAGTGTGAATCAGCGACAGTCCATGCACACTGCGAATGATCTCATAGCATAGAAATACTCTGGATAGATGCAACATAATGGTACAACGAAAACATAAAATAAGGGTAGGGCAGAGAGACGGAACTAAGTGAACGATGTTGAAAAAAATCGAAATAACCGTTTGCTTGTAGATCTTCTGTCCTATATTAAAATTGGCTTAAGGGATAACTGGCCGGCCGGTGGACCTCTGACGTCACTCGGACTCAGACATAACCATAAACAAACCACATATATAGGCAGGACCACGGCTACGTCACTCTGACTCAGACATAACCATAAACAAACCCGACACGCCCATATATAGGCATGTCACTATGACAACTCTAAACCTCTAGTTGTAGACATGAACAAAATAGGGGATGCCAGGGTGGAAGTGGTTAAATATGTATTTTGTAGAAATTGTTATAAAAGTAAAGACATACAAAGTATAAAATTAAACATTCATCACAATTCCAATGTATTAAGAAAGAAATCAAAGCACAAAACATTTGGGGGAATAATGAGGCCTGATGATACAAGGGATACAAGTAACCAAGAGAATAGGCAGAGCAACAGATAGGGGAAAGTGAAAGCAGGTTCAGTGAGATCTAACTGAAACATCCTATTAGGCACAGCTAATGGATTAGCTGCCTTTGTCTGTTGAAGCATTTATACTCACACACACAAAAAGCGTCTGACTCTGCTCATTTACATTTTCCAATTATAAGCATGCTTTCAGGTTTACTTACAAAAAGTGTCAAGCGATGAATGGAGGAAAAAAACTATAATTCCTTTTAGAACCAGCCTAAGTACTGTAGAGTACTGTAGGGGTGATGGTGATGCATGCAAAATGCAGATAAAATATCGGATATAAGATGAACAAATTATAGAACCAAATTCTAATCCTGAAGAATTAGAAAGGAAGAAAAACCAAATTAGGGATGAATCGAATGATGATAATATCTCCAACAATGAAAATGATAAATAATAAAGCATTGTTGAAACGGTTTAGACCTCTGATCCATTTGCGAGAAAAGTCAAGTTCAGATGACTTCTGTTTGATCATTCATATATTGTGAAAAGGATAATCTGATAATTCTACCACGAATTCTAATGCCAAGTGATGATATCGGTTTACAATAACACAAGGTTTTATTGCAGGCAGCGAAAGCTGGTTGTACTGTAGCAGTTTTATTCAGCAGACATACCTTTCATGTTCCTTATCATTGTAATTCTCCACCAGGCTGAGGTGTGTGAATCCTCCCTACGAAGACGATTCCACTGTTAGATTTGAGATTTCAATCAAATAACCGAATCTGACGCACTGAAATGCACACCTTCCGGGTTTTATCTTGAAAAGACAAAATTCACATTTTCGCTTCTCAGGGAATTGTGTTTTTAATAACTATTGTAACTGGACAATAAGAGTGTGTCACGATCTGTTTCCCTTTAAATAAATATTAAGAAAACTATTTGCAGAACAAAACAGAGCAAAAAATCAAAAAGAAAACATCAACTGGACCCTCAGCCTTGACAACATTTACAATGCACTTGACAATGACAATAACACGATTAACCACATGAACATTAGGGTCCCTATTCTGGGCATGTCATAATAGCCAAAAATAGACTGATATTCAGTGAAAATAGACAAACATTAAAAGTTAGCAGGTTGGGTGGTAAGTTGAAGTTAAGCACAGTGCCACAGTGCACAGTTCATAGTTGGTGTCTTTATTAAACTTTATTAAACTGAAATTCTGAAATTATGTAACATGGAACAATGTTGTTTTTAAGCCAATCAACAACACTCAAACCAAAGTAAAAAAGTATCAAACCAAGAGAAAACATATCAATAAACACAAACAAAGTATGGCATCAACCAACTTGGGCGTAAATATGTCCCAACTCAACAAATACTCAAGAAAGGAAACATAACTTCAAATAAACAGAACACAACTTACTTCCTAATAATGCATCAGGTATATGGAGACAAACAGCAACGTAGTCCTCAGCCCTCACCACAGACTAAATGTATATGAGGCCTCTACCTGAGCCTAATGCCTATATCTATCAGGTGTGCCCTGTTAGCCTGGGACTAATCTCTCAAGACAGATTCAGAGTTCCGCATCTGAAATTCAAAGGATTTAGTCCCCTTTTTTTGCTGATGGGTTCCCAGATTGGCCTGGGACTAAACCCCACCCACCAATAAGATAATTAGATGAGTAACCCCAACTCCACCCACTCACAACGAGACAGAGAGGGGGATTTCTAATGCTAACAGTTGTGAAATTATAATAGCATATGTGACCATACTGATCACAACACCCCTCCCCCATCATGATAAGGAACTAACTCACTTCCTCCTGAGCCCCCCCCCCCCCCAACCATGATTGGGAACTGACCTCCCTGGTTGCCTAGTCTCATGAGGACCCCACAACATGATTGGGAACTGACCTCCCCGCTTGCCTAGTCTCCAGAGGGGGATAGTACACATACCACCCCCCCCCCCACGCGTCGCTGATCCTCCATCCTCTGTAGTGCGATCAGACGGGTGACCTTGCATTGCTTGTCCAGTCTCTATCGTCCAATTGGACAGTGACCTTACTGGTTGACCGGTCTGTGTTGTGGCCTATTAGTTGCCCGAGCATATCGATCCCTGGCAAAACAGCAGTCAATGGAGCGTCTGTTTGGAGGTGTTGTGTTGCTTAGTGGGGATTGCGTGTCTCATGGCAGGGTGTTTACCTGAAGCCAAATAATATTTAGTGCATGTTTCGGAAGGCATATGTTTCTGAAGGCAGTAATAACTCCTGTAAATATTTATCTCCTTGTAAATTGCACAAGCTTCTTCTTGATTATTATTGTTGCTGTGTCACCCCTGCCGGCTGCTTCCTCCCTTTTTCTGTCTCTTCTATTCCAATATTTCCCCCTCCCCCCTTATCTCTCGCTTCCAAATTAATGTCAGCATCTCTCTTATCCCTCTCTCGCTCCCTCTCTCTCCCTCTCTCTCTCTCTCTCTCTCTCTCTCTCTCTCTCTCTCTCTCTCTCCTTGTCTCTTTCTCTCTCTCCCTACACATTCACAGTCTTTCTTTCTTTCTTTCTGTCTGTCCGTCCGTCTCCAATTTTCTTTTAGCCTCCCCTCCTCCTGATCTTCTCGTTGGCATTTCAGAGGACTGTTTTTGTGCCAGACAGCAATTCCTCAGATTGAGATATCCTAAGGTTTTAAAGTCACTCAGACAGATTTACTATCTTAATGGGAGGGAGTGAAGCGGCCGCTATAAGAGCTGGCATGGGATGTTGGGTCTGGTTAACGTTTTGATACTCTTAATTTCAGAGTCATTCCTACGATGAGCCGAGTGGAGATGGACAGATAAATAGACCCTTGTGTTAACCATGTGATTCCTTCAGTTGCACAGCCAGATAGACGGACAGAGTGTCCTAATGTACCAATCAGGGTGTTTATGTCTACATCTATTTGAGGAGACAGGGGAGGGGAGACAGAAGGACTGAGGGGGGTGGAATAAAAAGAGAGTGGAAACGTCAACTGTCCTCTGTCGTGTGAAATATGTTTGCTTAATGCAGTGATTGATTGATGGATTGAGCGTGAGATAGATGGACACATAAGGAGCACTTTGCTGGGGAGGTGCCAGTCAATGTACAAAGACTAGCGCTGACATTTCAGAGAACACCATACGTCAAATGATCAATAGTCCTTCCCCTCGCTGAGCAGGTACAGCACGTTGTTAGAGAGATAGATCCTCTATCTCAACAAGGACAAAGCCGTTCATTGGACAGTTCCGTTGACCTCTCAGTAAGAAGCAGCATATTGTTCGGCAGGTGATTTGTGTACCCTACCCGTTATACAATGACCTACTAAGAAGAAATGTTCTGCAGCAAGAATCATTTAATACAAACCCCTTTCGACAGTTGTGTATTCTTAGACACAACTTTACATACGTTCTTCCCAGTCAAAGTCCCGGCAGACCTACAGGCCGTGAGAATCTTGAGTTTGTGCATTGACCTGCTTTTAGCGAGACAGAATGGGCTCAAAAACTAAGAGAGTATGCTAACGAGATCTATGGAGTTTTACTTCGATGAAAGGACAATGATGACACACAAGTAATTAATGCATGTGAATTTAATGCAGTTGATTTGTGCTTTCATCTGCAGAGGCTTCAGATACTATTATATGCGAATATCATGTTTCTCAACATTGGTGCACACTACCACTAGTGGTCTATGGCATAATGACAGGTGGTCCATGAGAAAATGTTTTTAAATGTTTCCCAAAAAATTACTGGTACATTTGATCTATCAAAAATATGTTTAACTAATATTGTGTCCATCTAATTTATGAAAATGTTTGATTAGTTGTAGTAGAAAAGCTTGAAATGAAATGATGACTCTTAAAGGTAGGGTAAGTGATATTTTTTTATTTAAAAAGGTTAAAGTACTATATTCTGATAGTAATCATTGCTACAGAGCGTTTGCTCGGTCACAGGGGTCTCTCCAGCTCTTTAGTAAACAGAATATAGTACATTTTCAGGTAGGTAACACGATTTAAGCCAATAAGGAGAGAGCACTGAAAATGCATTTTTTGTTTAATAAAGAGCTGGAGAGACATGGGAGACTCCTTTTACTGAACAAACACTATATAGCAATGAGTACTATCAGAATATAGAGCTATTTAACACTTATTTTAACCAAAGTAAATCACTTACCCTACCTTTAAGGGCTTAATATTCATTAAGTATTAGTATTATGACCAAAAATAGCTGATCTACAAGCTCGCGTTGTGAGCTTGTAGATTTCCTATTTCTGGAACGCAACTAAGTATAAATCCAGCTTTAAGATCATTAATATTACATTTGTATTTTATTTTAAATAAAGTATATTAAATAGAAACAACTGTGTTATGACTTCTTAAATATATATAGAGGACAGTATATAGCTATATTGTTGTAGGGAGGCGGGGTGGTGTGGACCTCCAGGATGGTTTGAAATATGCTGGTGGTCCAGAGCTCAAAAAAGGTTGTGAACCACTGTTATAGGCCTCTGAACGCTAGTAGAATGGGATTTCATTGGCATGCCAATACCTTCCTCCCTTTCTCCTCCTCTCTGTTCTCTGTTGTCCTTGACATCGCTCGCCTCATTGACGGGTCGATTGTTATTGTTTTTCAGGTGATGCTGGAGCCGCTCGAAAGACATTCCACGAATCCGACTCTGAATCCCAGTCCAGCTCCATACTGATGGTTTGGGACAATCAGGAAACCCAGTGGATTCCATCTGAAGCTAGATGACTAAGAGCTTAATGCTGTCCGCCACTCACTGTGAAAAAAGGCCAGCTGTCTAGCATGTTGCCACTGACTGGTCTTTGAGGTGTTATGAAAATAACAAGTCAAGAGGTTATGCACACACTGGAGGTATAGCTCATTATTACTCTGACGCATCTGAAACGCAAAAGAAAACATTTAAATACAGAGTGATTCCACTCCGATTTGAAAATTCATCATGGTGCTGCACCATAGAAGTCAAGCTGAATAAAGGTAAAAAATAATATGTGGTATGCTTCTATTTAATTTGACTAACTATCTATATTGCTACTTTGTCCATATGAATTAACAAACAGAATTAGTCAGAGCTGCATAGTGAAATCCTGAATCTCCCATTAACCACTGAAAACCTATACTTTGTTTACCGGTCTATCCTTATTACACACATTTTCTCCCTTTACACCAAGGTCTCCTTGCCGAAAATAACCAATCTGCAAGCTTGTAGATATGTTATTTTCGCTGAATGCTCTCCCCATAAATAGGGACACTAGGGTTCATGTGATTAAGCCTATTATTTGCCTGACCTTGGCTGAACATTTAAGGGTCACAGCATTGAACTGGATTACACCTTGAGAAAATCCATTTCAAATAGAGACATAAAGCCAGGTCTCTGTCGGTCCTTCGGTATTAAGAGAGCTTATAGGGTATAACACTTATATAAGAATCTTTCTCTTTCTTAGGTAAACTCAGAGGGAGGATGTGGCTCGATCATACAGGCATGTCTTTCTTTCTGGTAGCGTCCCTCCTTTGATCAAGACAAAAACAAGACTCCATCAAATCCTCGTTTATTGGCGTAGTAGCTACATCAGGCTCCACGCCCGCCTCTCCCGCAACCGACGCCCCCTCGAAAGGTGGAAGGGGCCGATACTCTGCTCACCCGAACACCTTCCAATAGGTGAGGGCGGGGCGAGGGCTGCTCTGTCATTGGCTGACTGCTGGTGTGAGTGTGCGATGCGGATTGGAGGATGTCGGGTGACTGGGATGAAGACCTGTGTAAAAAGGCGCTAATGCTGGTGGAGGAGCTGTGTTTCAACTCGCCAAGAGGCTACAGCCAGAGCGAACGTTGCCAGGAGTTCAGCTACCTGCTGAGAGGTCACAACAGACCGCTGGACCCAGGTAACACATCATCCATTAAGTCACACACGTTGAGGCTCCACTGTGCATCATCAGGGAAGAGCTACATTTAACCTCTCTTTAACCCATTGATACCTGGAACGCATCTGTGTCACTTTTAGATTTCTTTAGGCTATTCAAAAATAGCAGATATACAAGTTCATAGCGCGGCACCGAGTGCCGCGCTATGAACTTGTAGATCTGCTATTTTTGAAAAATCGAGAAAAAAAAAATTGGGTTTTTTTTCAAAATTTTTTTAGGATTTAGAAGACATTTCTAGAATCTTCTCAGGTCTTAAAGGGTTAAAGACCTTAAAGTTATCCGAAGGTGCTGTGCTCTCAGAGCAAATAAGAGAGATCAGAAGTATAAATCCAGCTACAGTATACCCATGAAATATTCATGTGCTATATTGGATAGGCTAATATATGGCTAAAAGACCATCAGCGGGGTTCACTCTGTGACATTTACCGTGATGCAAAATATATTTATTTGTTTTTCCACACAAAAGCTACAGCGGCGGGGGCGCCATAGGGTATGGCAGAGTACTCTGTGTGTGTGTGTGTGTGCGCGCGTGTGCGTTTGTGTGTGTGTGTGTGTGTGCGTGTGCGTGTGCGTGTGCGTTTGTGTGTGCGTTTGTGTGTGTGGGTGTGGGTGCGTTTGTGTGTGTTTGCGCGCGTGCTTGCACACATGTGTGTTCACTACTCAATCATTTGGAAGTGCAACATACTGTGGCAGAGCCTAGACATATGTGTGGCTCAGTGTGCTCTGTATTGTAGATTAGCCTGGGATTGGCTGTGTGCGTGCTGCTTCTGCACATTTGTATGGCTGTGTGCAGAAATGTCATACCATGGTTTGAGGCATCGCCCGCCCACCTCCCCCCTCTCCCCAGCTGAGGTGTTTGCCGTTTGCTGATGGCAGTTTCCAAGCCCTTTTACGATTGGTTCTCAAAGTAGGGTCCGGGGACCCCCAGGGGTCCTTCAGGGGGTTCCAGGGGGTCCCCAGCTAAATGTGTTCATGTGGCATCAAAATCACTTTAACCACTTGAACCTTTTATATTATATTTTCAAATAGCCGATCTACAAGCTCACAGCGCATCACATTATTTTCAAAATGTCTTACATTTTTTTAAATATATTTTTTATGTATTTGAAACATTTTAGCACCACAAATCCTGTATGGGGGTCCCTGGCACAACATCCTTTCAGATGGGGGTCCGTGGCCAAACACAAAAGTTTGAGAACCACTGCTCTATACGATTGGTGCAACGTCTGCTGAACACTGTCAGCCCGGAGCGCTGGTGTAAGCAGGGGAGTTGTGTTTGATGCAGAGGCTGTGTGATTCCCAGCGGGTGGTCGCTTCAGTCTCTGATTGACAGGGAAGTCCCACCCCTCAGCCCCCGATGCGCATCAGAGGCCCCCTGCCTGCCCTTCCACCTGCTCTTTTTCGCTCTGTGGATTAGCCATGGATCTTTAGAGGGATCAGTATCGAGCGAGGTAAAGCACCTGGCCTAAAGAGAGACAAATGGAGGAGAGCGGTTCGCCGCCCGACAGTCCCCCCTCACACGTTTGATCCCAGCCTTGTGTTATCAGTGCCCCCTGATCTGCCAACCACACACACACACACACACACACACCTACTACCTCACCCTTCTCGCTTTGTTTTTCCCCACACGATCAATATATTAACCTTTCCCATCCTAAACCACTCCCCTCTGAGGTTCTCTCCTTAAATCACTGTCGCCTCGTTTCTTTTCACCTCCGACTCTGTCTGTTTCTCTTTCGATCAACTCTTTCCTTTGGCTTTGCTGCGCTCTATCACTGTCTCATTCTCTCTTCTCTGCTCCTTGGCTCCATGTTGTGGTGACTTGCTGACTTTATCAACCCCTTATCCCCCTCCTCTGTGGGCGCGCCAATGGAATCGGGAATGGAGCCAGTCAGCCAATATGTCTGTTCCAACATGTGCACCAATCCGTTTCCCTCTCCTCCTCCTCCCCTCTCATTTCTCTGCCCAGCCCCTGCAGCCTGTGACGAAGTTTGAACCCCAAATTGGTGTCACCTCTCCCTGAACATCACTATCTCTTCTTCTCTGTTGTCCTTCTCTGCTTCACATTGCCCTGTTTTTCACAGTGCCTCCTCCCCTCCTGATTTGGCGCTTCTCTCTTCCCTTTTATCTCCTTCCGTTTCCCCCCGCCATCTCATCCCTCCTTTCCTGCTGTCTCCAACAGCGACAGATCAATGTCCATCCCCCATCCACCACATTCCTTTTCTATGCCTCTCTTTCATTCTCTCTCTCTCTCTCGCTCTCTCTGATCATATCTTTTGAACAAGTGCTGATTAATGACATACACAGACTGATGAATAATTCACCAAAGAGAGAGTGAGAGAAGAGAAGTAAGACATGGCAACATGGGGGAGAGAGGGGTGAGAGAGAGAGAGAGAGAGAGAGAGAGAGAGAGAGAGAGAGAGAGAGAGAGAGAGAAAGAAAGAGAAAGGCACACAGAGAGGAGAAAGGGTGAGAGAAGGTTGGATTGATGAACAAAGAATCTGTAGCCTTGGAGAAGAAAGGCACAGAAAAAGGAGAGCAAGGAATAAGGGGTATGAGAGAGGATGAAGCAGAGACTGTGTACCAAATTCTAATCTAGAAAATGTATCCCAGGGCCGGAGGATTGGCTACTCTCTCATCTTGTTTGCTCTCATTCTCGTCGTCAGCGCGTTAAAGCCACTTTAACCCTGGCGTCCCTATTGTGGGGTTATTATAGGTAAAATATTTCTAATTTCTTTTAAAAAATAAAGCATTTTTAAAATAACAAAAATAGCAGATCTACAAGTTCACTTGTAGATCCACTATTTTAATCACATGACACAGTTATACGACAAAGTGTAAAAGAGAGCTTAAGTGGTTAAAGAAATAAAAAATGTTAAGTGTCTTTGTCGTGATTTTTGCAGCGTCTGTGTCTTTTGTAATGGCCACAAACTCGCCCCTCAAATGGAATGATATTGATGAAAAAGATGGGCATGTGCCAGTTGGAGAGAAACACATTCTCATAAGACAGTAATTCTACTATGAGATGATGATGGCAAAGAGGAGTCATTGATTGGCAGCCCTCTGGTTTGGATGGTGCCCAAGATGACGCAGAGCAAGTTGTCCTGAGTGTGTGTGAGTGTGTGTGTGTGTGTGTGTGTGTGTGTGTGTGTGTGTGTGTGTGTGTGTGTGTGTGTGTGTGTGTGTGTGTACGTTATCATTATCTCCTTGACATTATCTCCTACCAACATTCTTATAAATATTCATGACAAGGGGAAGGGCTGTGTTAGATTCTTTACTCGAGTCATTCACCATACCGAAACATTTCTAATTAGATAGATTTAAATAAATATGTATCAAGTGGGATTAATTATCAAGTGGGGGGGATTCATTCTGAATATTCATTTATTGAGTTTACACACCACAGATGCTGCCGTGTTTGCTTGTGCACTTTCAAACTATAAACAGAACTACAGAAGTTCCCAGGCCTGTAATTCGTGTCAGCTATCTTTCCTCGCGCATTCTCTTTGATGGAGCCCGCTGCCGGAGCTGTCCAACAGTCTGGTGCTGAAACGGCGCTTTTCTCCTCTCTGGCCGTTTCTCATTCGGATGACTCATCCCCCCCCCCCCCCTCCCCACAGACACAATCCTTCAGCCGTCAGAGATTAAAAGCTCATAACCACAAGGAGATGCTTCATAATATCCCATGGAAATATCATTGTGGGTGTTTTTATTGTTTACTCCCCTTAGATATCCGTTTCACCAGTGTTTGCCCCACTTTATGCGCAGGAGTTGAATGTGGAATATGAGATGAATTTACTCCGACTCCAAACTCCCCTCAAACCACCACCTCCACCCTTCTTCCTCCCTCGAGGGACAACGTGACATTTGCAGATTTGGGGGTTGTATGGGTATTTCTTACACAGTAAAATCCCCAGTGTTCATTTATCCATTTGTAACTCTAAGCTAGTGTACAAATTGTACACTAACTTAAATTAAAAGCGCTGTAAGTGATCTTTGTTCCGGTTAAAGCAAAATGTTTTTTTTATTAATAGAGTGCTATAGAGTGTTTGTTCAGTAACAGGAGTCTCCCTATCTCTCCAGCTCTTTAATGAACATAAATACATCTGCAGGTGGGTCATATTGTTCAATATTCGTCCAATTTTACCTGCTTATTTTTTGTTTCATCAAATCCAATTTCGTGTGTTTATCCCGTATCTTGTACAAGTTCTCCCTCCTGATTGGATGAAATTGGTATCCTGACCTGAAAATCCCTTTGGGATTTTACATCCGTGTATGCACAGTAAGTGTATGTAGTGTGTGTCTATTTCCAAAGAGCTTCGTTCAGTCTCCTCATGTGTGCCCTGCCCTCTCTCCCTCTGTGCTTCCTGTCCTGCAGAGATCTCTGTCAGTCTGCTCTCGGTGATCGTGACATTCTGTGGGATCGTCCTCCTCTCGGTCTCTCTCTTCGTCTCCTGGAAGCTCTGCTGGTTGCCATGGCGCGACAAGGAAGGCGGGGGCCTGAGTCTGACGTCGGGTCTGCTGCCCGGAGGCGCCGGCTTCGGGGGCCCGGGGGGGGGCGGGGGCTCGCTCCTGCCCCCACTGCTACAGAGGAAGGAGGGCCACTCCTCCTCGTCGCTCTACCCCACCCTCGGCCAGCAGGGCCAGCACCACCCGCATTTCAATGACTTGGTGGGGCTGGAGAGCGGGGGTGTGGGGGGCGTGGTCGGTGGGCCACAGGAGACCCAGGAACATTCGTACCTGGACATGGATTCCTACCCCAACAATGCTGGTGAGATGACAACAGCACGTACCAGTGTTACCCCCACAGAAACTAGACACTCTCCTTCACACTACAGTGTAACTGTAATATTATACATTAGTCAATAACCCTTCATTTTTATCACATGAACCCCAAGCATCCCTATTCTGGGGCGAACATTCAGTCAAAATAGCAGATCTACAAGCTACGCATTGCATGTAGATCGGTTACTTTCGACAAAGATATTAGTGTGGATGGAAAAAAAGGGGATCTAGTATAGACCCTTGGGGAATCCGTTCAACTAAGTACTGTATATACAGTAGGGTTTAAGTGGTTAATATACTCACAAAATATTTTATAGGTTTATCTACAGAACAGTAAATGATTTCTTTGTGGAGCGCCAGTATGATGAATGTTAAGCGTTATCTTATCTTACCTAAAAGGTGCTTTCTTTGATTCGTACTCCATTCAAGCAATATTTTATTTCAGTGAGGAAGTCTTATTGATTCGCCTGTACAAAACGTATGTACATATTGTAACCGTATGGATTCAAACCCACACTCACACTGCAGTCGCAACCATCTTTTTATGTTCCTTCCCGCTGCACTGTGAACAATCTGTAAAATCAATGCGATACAATCAATGAGATCTATGCTGCCTTCGTGGCTTCACAAAAGCAGCATCAGACTCAGATCTGCTAACGAGCCTCTAACAAGCGACAGCTCCGTGACAATAACAAAGGAAGAGTTGCTCAGCAATTCCTTTTAATCCTTTTCCCATCTTGTTGCGGTGGCAGGTACTCTGAAGTTGGGTCAGACATCTCCAGATGTTCCCAATCCAGACGGGGGAGCCCAGCCTCAGAAAGAACTGCCACTCTCTCAGCAGCAGCCCACTGCACGGTCAGTACTGTGTTTGTGTCCATCTCTGTTCATGGATACACTCTTTGCTGTGTGTGTGTGTGTGTGTGTGTGTGTGTGTGCGTGTGCGTGTGCGTGTGCGCGCGCGCGTGCGTGTGTGTCAAGGACCCCCTAGCTGAAGCAGGGGACCCCCACTACATATTGTATAAAATTGTGTTGCATATTACACTTTTTCATAGATTTTCATATAGCTTCATTGTTTGACACACATTATCTTTTCTATTAATATGTTGGATTCATGCTAATGTGTATTTTCAGACCTTTTAAACCCTCAATATTTTGTCACTATTTTGTCACTATGTACACTAACTCTCCGAAAATAGCCGATCTACATGCTCACAGCGCGAGGCGTTGTGTGCTTGTAGATCTGCTATTTTTTCACACAAAGATTTGGCGGACCCCCTGTGTTTTCTGTTGTTGTTGTTGTTGTTTTTTACCTCTGTGTATGTGTTGAATTAGGCCCAAGCCCATGACTCATCAGCTCTCCAGCCCTGATTTCCATGGTGAGGAGAAGGAGCAGGTGACCAGCATTGGACAGATCAAGCCAGAACTCTACAGGCCCAAGGGTGACCAGGGCGACGGGAATAAGGGTGACAACTGCGGCAAGATAAGCTTCCTTCTGCGCTATGCCTTCAAGTAAGTCAACGGGTTCACAGGAGGCAACCTACTTTTCTGGCAGCTTCCAAATGGCACTCATGTTAAATATAAATGGCATGCAGGATTCCATTCCCCGCCCATACCATAATTGTCATAGATATAGGCATTTTAACCACTTAAACCCTATTAGTTGCACGTCAAATAATTGACAACGTGATGCATTGTGAGCTTGTAAATCGGCTATATTAAAACAAAGAAAGAAATGTCTTTGAATTTCTTTTAAATGTTGACGTTTCACACCAAAATGGGGAGGGACGCCGATTTAAAAAGGAAATTGAAATGGTTTAAATTTTGATTATGCCAATGACTTTATTTCTGCCAAAGTCATTTTGGGTGCCATGCTGTTAGTAGGGACTGAAGGGAGAAAGGCATATGAGAGGTGGGGGGGGGGCAGTGTGTGTACAGCTTGCTTTCTCAGTCTGACGAGAACATGGTCCCCTATTTCTGCCTGCCATCACATACAGAAACAGTACAATGGGTGGGAAAGTGCTGATGGTCGAAAAACAAGGGAGTGAGAGGCCGTTTCAGTCATGAATTATATATGGTGTGCCACTTTAAACAGCAGACCCTGTCAACACATAATAACACCACACTGTGTTATGGCCTGAATTACAGACAGAAAATTAGCTGGGGAGTCTGAGGGAGAGGGAGGTTGATGATGAAAAGTGCTCATGTGCTCCTTTTCCCCATTTATAAAGGCACAAGATTATTTATGTGATGTTGTGCATTGCCTGTCGTTACTGGCGGGGAGTTAGCAAGAGAGAGCTGAAGAAGGCTAGGTTAAAGATACAGCTGCACAGTAAAATCCTCCGTGTTCTTTTAAATATGAGCCTGTGAAAAATGACTCTTACAGGTCCTTTTGGGTCCAACACTTAGGATTTTACTGTGTGCAAGACCTTGTGAACACGTGTGGAGGCACACGCGTGGGACTTGTGTGGCTTTGTGTTGTCACCTGCTGTTACCGCTGTCGGAACTGGAATTGTGATGTTAATGTGTGAGACCCCCTCTATTTGGGGACTAACAGCCAGAGCAACAGTGTCAATCTTTCCCAGGTCCTCTGAGAAATGCAGTTCTATTGACACCCCTGTTAAAAGCTGACATATTTCTGCGCTGGGAATAACAGCAAGCTTTTCAGGCATTGTCTGCAAGAAGTAGGGCTGTGAATTCTACTCTGCTGGAAGGCAATAGGCGTGTTTGGTGCTGAATGCCTTGGGGGACTACATGTGTTTGAAATCTTGGTTTTCATTCATGTCTTGCTTTAAAAACATGAGAGTGGGGTGATACAACATGTGATCAGGTTTATTACACAAGCAGTACTTGTCATTTTTAATAATGTCTGAGTATTATTTTGCATTGTATGCGGAATGCGGATGCTGTCTTGGCATCGTAATATATTACACCATGACACGGAACACAGATAATTGGTCAGGTTTTCGTATGAAACTGTTTATCTGGCTACAGAATCAGAAACAAGCAATTTCCTAATTGCTGTGATTGCTCTGTTTATCATTACTCTGATTTGGTATGATTGCAAGATGTGCAGATTTGTCCAATTTCCTTAATTGGATGTGATTCAGAGGTAAACACGTGTCCTGATTGGGCACGGTCATGTTGTCAGCAAGATGTTTCTAATTCATGATTAGGGCAAACAGGCCATCAGCATGGCTACCAGGAACATTGGCTTTCGCCTGTCGGTTCGCCCCCCCCCCTCCACCCCACATGCCCTCCCCCACCCCGCCCCACCCTTCAAAGTTCGTACTGCTATCCTAAAGGACCTAATGAAGTGGTGACATGCTCGTTAACGCGGAGAGACACATTCTAACGAGGTCTGATTAAAGGCCTGCGAGCCATCTTCAGCTGCTAATTAAATACTTCATAAGCAGTCTGTGAGATAGGCCCATGACTGTGGGTGGTTCATTTAGATGTAAAGACTATCTACATCTGTATGCTAGTGTGTTTGTTTGCATGTGTATATATTATTGGTGTATGTGTGGTAGAAGGTGACTATTCAGAGACTGGGTGTATGTATGTTCTGTGTGTAACCATATTTATGAGCGTGTTTACATGTGTGTGCGTGTGGGTGGCGGATGTGCATGTTTGAGCAAGTGTGTAAACACCTATATATGGGTAAGTATGAGTGAGTATTGTGTGCTGTTTAAAAACGAGTGGTTGTGGTGTGTGGTGAAAAATGAGTGAATAACAAAAGCTCACCCTTTAAGCATTATTAATGTCTTTGGCTCAGACTGTCTCCTCAGTGCCTGTTCATCTGGGCTTACTGTGTCCTTGCATATTACACCACTGATAATGCAACTGTGATGGAGCTGGAGGGATGATGAGACATGAGCTATTCCAGAAATAATCTTTCACAATACTATCTATAATACAAATCCAATACAGAGGTGTGTGAGTGTGTGTGGGCTGACCCTGTCTGCTGAGCATTTTGGTCTGATGTGGGTTTGTGTGTGTGTGTGTGTGTGTGTGTGTGTGTGTGTGTGTGTGTGTGTGTGTGTGTGTGTGTGTGTGTGTGTGTGTGTGTGTGTGTGTGTGTGTGTGTGTGTGTGTGTGTGTGTGTGTGTGTGTGTGTGTGTGTGTGGTGATCCACTCAGTGAGTTCCAGAGTTGTTGTTTTTTTGTGAGCATTTTTAGGTCTAATCTAGATTTGTGTTTGTAAGCGTCTTTCACTCATGCTCTGGAACCCTGAAATTATCTTGACATTAACCATATTTCAACACTCACTGGACTGGACATGCAACAGACTTGACAGTGCTAGCTCCCTAGTTAGTACAAAGGCAGTGTAATGTCCATTTAAGCCTCATAGGCTGTTTGGATAGAGCAGGTTAAAACTTGAAGCTGCTCAAAATGTTACTCACACACACCACCTCGAAAGCCAACAAGTCAGTGTTTAAGTACTATAGGCAGCACCTTATTTTGCCCAGACAAAGGCAGTATTTCTAGGCCTATTTTTGTGTCGGCTACAATGTTGCCAGAACAAGTTATAATAATATAATAAAACATATAATACAACAATCAATGAAGGAAAACACAAACAACGCCGACATTTCCAACAACCTCTACTACTGTACATCACAAACACAACTAGAAAATGTGCTCCTCGGAGCACAGGTCTCCGCCAGGCGAGTACTGTTCCTGATTAATCCTGTCTTACCTATTTATATTACATATTGTCACGTGTCACGTGAAGCTTGACCAATGTTAGCATGGCTGAGACGGACACACACATGGAGGGTAAAACATACTCTCCACCATGCCTTCGGCCTGGCGGAGACAACAACAATCAACAATACTAAATCTACTAACTCAAATCTATAAATGTTGTAACTCGGAAAAGTTGTTCATACACGACAAATGTGCTTTTTGTGAAACCAAAGGCTTGCAGATACAAAGAGTATGATCCACAAAATATTGGTGAGTTTATCACCATTAAATATAATCAGATATTTTTCAATCAGAATTGATTTCTCATGAAGAGGACAGTCTATGGAGAGAATTGCAACTAAGAGGTACACAGTGGATACTGATTCTCCAAATCCATGTTTCAGCATGGTCAGTACCATGTCAGTATCATGTCAGTATCATAGTCAGTATCATTACAGTATCATGGTCAGTACCATGTCAGTATCACGTCAATACCATGTCAGTATCATAGTCAGTATCATGGTCAGTATCATGTCAGTATCATAGTCAGTATCATGGTCAGTATCATGTCAGTATCATGGTCAGTATCATGTCAGTATCATAGTCAGTATCATGTCAGTATCATGGTCAGTAACATGTCAGTATCATATCAGTATCATATCAGTATCATGTCAGTATCATGGTCAGTACCATGTCAGTATCATAGTCAGTATCATGTCAGTATCATGTCAGTATCATGTCAGTATCATGGTCAGTAACATGTCAGTATCATGGTCAGTAACATGTCAGTATCATATCAGTATCATGTCAGTATCATAGTCAGTATCATGTCAGTATCATGTCAGTATCATGTCAGTATCATGTCAGTATCATGGTCAGTAACATGTCAGTATCATATCAGTATCATGTCAGTATCATGTCAGTATCATGGTCAGTAACATGTCAGTATCATGGTCAGTAACATGTCAGTATCATGGTCAGTAACATGTCAGTATCATATCAGTATCATATCAGTATCATGTCAGTATCATAGTCAGTATCATGTCAGTATCATGTCAGTATCATGTCAGTATCATGTCAGTATCATGGTCAGTAACATGTCAGTATCATATCAGTATCATGTCAGTATCATGTCAGTATCATGGTCAGTATCATGGTCACACACCAAACATCAGCGATCTACTGTACAAGCTTTCAGCGCATCACATCTTATAGAATTGTATTATTTTATCATTTTTATATATTGCCTTATTGCAAACCAAATTATTATTATTATTTGTCATTGTAATCAAATTGCCTTTTCACCCACATTTCATGTTTCTGTATTTCTTATGATATCAGCACATTAGGTGCCTGTGCGTGACCTCACTTCACTACTCTGTCTCCTTTTATATCTATGTCCCATTTATTATGGGGTAAGGACACTCTGTGCTGTCCTTGCCGTACTGGGACAACTCAATGAGTTGCAGGATTTCCTAGTTACACGTGTCAAGCTATGATGATGTGATGTCTTAAACATATCTGCTGCTGACGCAGGCTTCCGGCATGAGAAAGACACTTCCAGCAGTTTGACCAATGATGTGTAGAATGTTACCAATGACGTACAGCGGGTCTTCAACGTTTTGGCCAAGGACCCCTTAGCTGAGAGAGAGATGAAGCAGGGACCCCCACTACATATTGTATAGAATTGTGTTGCAGATTAAACTTTTTCATAGATTTCATGGATAGCTTCATAGACGTGTTTGACAGCACTATCATTAGTGTATGTTGGATTCATGTTGATGTGTATTTATTAGGCCTGTCCCCGACTAAGGATTTGTATAGTCGAATCTAATTGGCGACTAATTGCCAATAGTCGACTGGCAGTCAACTAATGCAAAAAAAAAATGTTGTGCCAAAATACATTTTATTTCAAAGGGCCAAGTCTACACAGTTTGTTTTGTGTCTCCAGCAGAGTTTCTAGTGTCTCTATCTCTCTGGAAGAGGTTGCACATGAACTCTGCAGCCGCACTGAGGCGCTCCAACACACACAATACCAATACAAAGACGAGGAATAAGAAGAATAAAGTGGAAGTTACGTGTGGTTGCAGTTGTAGACTTGGCCAAAAAACAATGGCCAAAAAAAAAAAAAAAAAAAAAACATTTTTTTTTTTTTCTCGACTAGATTCGAGTAAGAGACACGCAGTCGACTCGGACCCCCCGCGACTAACCAGTCGACTATTCGACTTAGTCGAGGTCAGGCCTAGTATTTATAGACATTTAACCATATTTGATCGTCAGTACTTAGTAAACTTGATCTTTCACTCCGTACTTAATCTGCTCTTTTTTCTTCTAACACCAAACTACTACTAGGAATTCACATTATCATGTGTCTTCTGCAGACCGGTCTGGCACCAAGCGCTGGGTGGGCGTTTTCCAGAAACCAAAAAGTGGAAGAGCCAATCAATGCGCTCAGGACCCTGTGATTGACAGACGCTGATTGGCTCTTCCACATTTTGGTTTCTGCAAAACGCCCGCCCAGTTCTTGGGGCCAGACCGGTCTGCAGAAGACTCATGATAGCGTGAATATCTTCTTTATTTTCTCAATTTTGGATTGTAGACGTTTGGATAGCTGTTTCAGTTTTCAGAACCTTTACGCCCCTAGTACACAATATAAATGTGAGTTGTTGTGCATATGGATCTATGGGAGACTGCATGTAAAAATAGTTCAAATAAACAGACATTTTGAAGTCATCAATATGACGTCACGTCATAGTAGTGGGTTCCCAACGGACATCGTTCCCAACAGGCATCGGCCTAGTAACTAAGTCTGTAAGGTGTGTCAGTTTGTACAGTTTATAAAATGTATAAAATGAAATGCATCTTCTAGTGTTACTGAGGTAGGATGTCTACAGTACCCCAGGCACTTGAAGGCCCAACCAAAACCCACAAACACACAACACGCCTCTCCACTTTTAGATGTAAGATGGCTTACTTTGTGTGTGTGTGTGTGTGTGTGTGTGTGTGTGTGTGTGTGTGTGTGTGTGTGTGTGTGTGTGTGTGTGTGTGTGTGTGTGTGTGTGTGTGTGTGTGTGTGTGTGTGTGTGTGTGTGTGTGTGTGTGTGTGTGTGTGTGTGTGTGTCTCTACAGCACAGAGCAGTTGGTGGTGAAGATCCTGAAAGCTCTAGACCTGCCAGCTAAGGATGCCAATGGCTTCTCTGACCCCTACGTTAAGATCTATCTACTGCCAGACAGGAAGAAGAAATTCCAGACAAAGGTACCTCCCACACTCACCACCACGGCTCGCCTAGCCTACATACAATATTATTCTTAGTATTGTCTGTGGCAAGCGTCAGTCTAACGGTTTGAACATTTTCAATGATCGCTAAAGTTATCCTATGTCATAATTGGTTTCAGACTGCTGAAAGGAAACCCCACTTAATTTAAGAGTTCACACATTCTGTGGTTCTCTGGTCGGTTTCTGGCTTTGGGAGAGTTATTCAGGATTGCAGATATTACCCTTGCTCTACTCCTATTTCTCTTTGAGGCTAGATGATAGGTGCCAATTGATTAAAGAATCATCCGAGTGTGCAAAGTGAACATTCAACGGGTTATATATTAAAGTGGAGTTATGCTAAATTGAAATGCCTTCCCCGACGCAGCCTGAAGGAGAGCGTTTCCTGCACCCCCTTGTGTGTGACTGTCTACTATATGTCTTTGTCATAAAACCTCTTCTTGCCACTCAGAAATGTTAGCGTTTTAGTCATTTCCATAATACTGCTTCCCTATTGTTTAAAAGGCAGATGAGTGCTGAATTTCAATCACATACTCAACTTTTAGCTTTTAGGAACCAGTTTCTAGTACCAGAGACAAATTTTCGATTTTGCCACTTTTGCTGAGTATGGTATATTGATTTATTTTAAAAAGAAAAATCTTAGTAGATGTTTCTGTCACCTTCAGACTCTTCTCTGTTCTGATATGACAGGTAAGAAGATGGGATGTCACTTGTCACTTGATGTCAGAGCTTAGAATTTCTTAAGCCCAGTCCAGACCAAAGATTTGCAACGCAACAACTTCAAATCACTTAAAACAGAATCCTAAAGCAGGGGTTTGCAACTGGTGCCAAGGTGCGACCGATTGCCATTTCCACAGCAATTATCAGCCTGTGATAAACAACAGAAGGGGTTGCCCCTAGTGACAGGCACACATTAAGGCGAGGAACAGAGATAGTTTACCCTTTCCATAGCACTTCAACGTGTTATATTATATTGTTATCTTGTATAGAATTATGAAATAGCTCTCCTTTCCTTAAGCCCATTGGTTCATTTTTCTCACTCTGTGCGAGTGTTTCCAGAGAGAGCTGAACATGCTCAAATTGGTTAAATGTTTTGTAGCTTCTGAAAGGTTTTGCTTGCGAATAAGTAGAATCATTTGTGACACAATGAGTCGGCATGCACTGACCTGCAATGGGGTAATTCAGAGCGCTGCAACTGTCCCTGCATCGTTCTGCAACGTTTCGTCGCGGTGTGAAGCTTTGGTGTGGACTGGGCTTTAGATTTAAGCCACATAGGTCCTGCATCAGGCATGTAGGTTTAATGCAAAGCAGAGTCAAATTGGACAGATAGCTGGCCAGTCATCAGCTATTAGTAGGATAGAGTGGAAAAAAGCACTTTCACTCTGCTAAATGGTGTATTTGAAGTGGAACATGTGTCATATCTAATTTGTAACCGGCATCATATGCTAGCCTTTACGGCAAATGCGTTGACACACACACAGCAAAATCCTGCTACTATACTATATTTTCTCACTAAAAGTCATTTAAAATGTTGCAGTGCTGCAATGACACAGTGAAGCATCGTTATGTTTTTGTTTCACCATTTCCATTCCCCTTCTCTCTCCCCACAATTCATGCTCCCTTCTAATGGAATAAAAACAAATTCTTGCTGTTAGCCAGTTCCCTGTGCTATTTAACACTAAGAAAAACCATGTCAAGAAGCAAGGCGACTTGTCGATGATGTAGATGGCCATGTTTGGCTGTTTTGTAGCTTTGTCACCGGTAGTCTGAAGCATTATAATTAACTCAATTATATTATAAATAGAGCCCATAGTGAATGAATTGAAGAATGTTGAGTATGAAATCACAGCCATGTCTTTCAAATATTGACGTCGTCTCCGGTTCTCTGCATTTTAACTAGGGCCGGGACTTTATCGCGTTAATTTCGATCAATTAATTACAGAAAAATTATCGGGGGGGGGGCGATGCGGTGCGGGTCACATGCACGCAGATTCTTTTTATTAATTAATTCATTAAACGATGATAAAACAACAGTTACAACACACTCTACCTGCAATGTAGAAATACTATGTTACAATTAAAAGTCCGGAATTCAAAGTAATAAAAGTATCAAAATGTACTTAAAGTACCAAAAGTTAATTACTCATTATACAAATTGATTTCAAATGTATACAAATCTTTTGAAAATAGCAGATCTACAAGCTCACAATGCATGTAGATCGGCTATTTTCTAATGGCCAATATAGGGCTGAAGTGGTTACTGTATGTTTTGTAATAATAATCAAAATCTACAAAGTAACTAGTAACTAAAGTTTTCAAATAATTGTAGCGGAGTATAAGTGCAATATTTGACTCTGAGATGTAGTGGAGTAGAAGTAAAAGTATTAGAAATTGGAAATACTTGAGTAAAGTAAAAAATACCTAAAAATTGTACTTAAGTACAGTACTTGAGTACATGTACTTAAAGACGTTTACCAACATTTCTCACTGTTCTCAGGTCAAATATTGATGTGCAATTAAAATGCGATTAATTTTGATTAATTAATTACAAAGCCTCTAATTAATTAGATACATATTTTTTAATCGAGACCCAGCCCTAATTTTGACCTATATTAAAATTGTCTAGTGGGTGGATGGGCCGACGGTGGACGTCACAAACGTAACATGCGGAACTGCGAGGCGCACCGTTGCTCCGATCCGTACCAACCTTGGCACCAACACTGGTCAGGGGTCTGCCATCAGAATAGCCACACCAGGGGCCACGTCAGGGTCCCCCGGGGGCCACAGGAAGACCGTTGCTCCAATCATACCAAACATGGCTGTTCATGGATCTGCCATGACAATAGTCACAAAATAAATTTGGGGCACTACAGCAGTTTCTAACATTTCAAATGGCCATAATTCGGTGACCATTGCTCTGATCAATATACAGTAGGACTGGATTTAAAAGCTGTGTAGTGGCCTGAAAATCTGGTGATTTAAAATGACCTGACACATCATTCTTGATGACTCTTTGGGTAGTGGACTGGTCTAGCCAAGAGGGGAAATGAGATGGACTAGATTGGTTTCTTCAGTAGGTGTTATGGAAATAACCCAAATCCTCACATTTTTCTCAGAATCCGCCTGGTGAGATATCTTGCTTGTCAAAGAATGCTCTTCATCTACAATAGTTACTTGGAAAATATTTAGAGCAATGTGTGTGTGTGTGTGTGTGTGTGTGTGTGTGTGTGTGTGTGTGTGTGTGTGTGTGTGTGTGTGTGTGTGTGTGTGTGTGTTCGTGTTCAGGTCCACAGAAAGACCTTGAACCCAGTGTTCAATGAGACGTTCCAGTTCGGCGTGCCCTTGGCTGAACTACATTCCAGGAAGTTGCACTTCTCTGTCTATGACTTCGACCGCTTCTCCAGACATGACCTGATTGGTCAGGTGGTGGTGGACAACCTGTTAGACTTCAGCGAGGGCACAGGGGACAAGCCCGTCTGGAGGGACATCGTCGAAGGCACTGCAGTAAGGACACCCCTCGGTCACTACAAGGCCAGCTACACAGCCTATGCAGTGCCACTGCAAATGAACGTCTTAACCCATTAAAACCGAGAACGCATCTGTGTAACCACTTAAATAATTATTTTATACTTTGGCTATTCAAAAATTGCAGATATACAAGCTAATTGCGCGGCACTGATATAGAAACGTGCGTTTTTCAGAAAACTGTTAGGATTTAGAAGACATTTTGTAGAATCGGAACCTCAGGCCTTGATGGGTTAAAGGGATTTTTATATTCTGGTTTGATGCACATACCAGATTTCGTATTTATTTCCACTAAGCCGGGAGACCTTTGTTAATCCTGCTGGGAAAATTCACCCAGCTGATTATTGCTCATGATGAGCGCTTGGAGGGAGCTGTTAGGGGTAAGTGCCTTGCTCAGGGACACTTCAACATGTAGACATGGACAGGCCGGGAGGCAAACTGGTGACCTTATGATTACCAGATGGCCTAGTCTCTACCCACTCAGCTACGGCTGCCCTGCTCTAGCTTCCCAACAAATGCTAACAAGCTTCCAGACATATTATCATTACCATAGTGTCGCTTTTTTTAAAACAATTGTAAACTTTGAGAAGAACCTTGGGATGTGCGATATCAAACTAAAACGCAACTATGCCTTTAATGACATTACTGTCCAAATTACACCACAACATTAATTGGTCAAAACATTGTTTGCACCTCTACAAAAGACACTGTAAAGCGAGTAAGAGAAACAGTACTAATGCACATACTGTACATCTGAAGTTGTACTTATCAGGTATCAGGCTTTTGGTCATCAGGCATAGGCTCTGAGCCACTACTGCAAAACATGCATCATATTTCATTCACTAAATAATAGTTTAGAGTTAGACTCAACCTCTCTGCATCTCTCAGTGGTTCACACATTTGGAAACAATGATCCGTGAGGCCCCTGTGTGACTTAGGAGCCTACAGTGTCACTCGAGTGTCATGAGATCACAGACAGAGACATAACAGTGAACCCTGATACTAAAAGGAAGAGCGAGAGCGATATAAATAGCCTGAAGAAATGTCACCTCCACTTAACACTTTCTTCCTCTTGGGGACATTGACAGATTGACATATGATTCATTTACAATGAAGGCACTTCCCCTCTGCCTAAACACTCTGCCCGTTTAGATTAGGATGCCTGTCGTCACCCTGCATCAGTTGCTGATGAAGTCCCTCTCTTTTGGTGACAGAGTGAAGTAAATCATAGGAAATGATAAAATGACAGTGTTTTAATGGGTGGCTATCACCAGTCTATCCAGACAGCCGCAGGATCAACTATAAAGACAGAGATGTCTTTACAGTTGATCCTGCAGCTGTCTCTCTACTGTAGCTTGACTCGTAGTGTGTGTGTGTGTGTGTGTGTGTGTGTGTGTGTGTGTGTGTGTGTGTGTGTGTGTGTGTGTGTGTGTGTGTGTGTGTGTGTGTGTGTGTGTGTGTGTGTGTGCGTGTGTGCGTGCGTGCGCATGTGTGTGTTGCAGGAAAAAGCTGACCTTGGGGAGCTCAACTTCTCGCTGTGCTACCTGCCCACCGCAGGCAGGCTAACTGCTACGGTCATTAAGGCCACCAACCTCAAAGCCATGGACCTAACAGGCTTCTCAGGTACAAGAACAACATGTCACTCATGCCGTCTGTTCAGTGGCTGTGTGTGCCGTTGTTCCAAAACCCATTCGCTGCATATAAACGCCACCGCCAGGTTAGCAGCCCTGCTGAAGGTCGATACCTTCATAAAATGACATGTTACGTCTAAAATGTGTTATAAAGTTACTAAAATGTGTTACAATGTTATAAGCGAAATTCAATCCAAAGAATGTAACTTTTTATCAGCTGAAATGTAGTACAAACAAAAACGTGTAAACATGTAAGTGCATAATCACTGCAAAACAACTACAATAATATCCCTTGTGTGGCTGGAGAGTGATTACTGCTGATAATATAATAATTAAATTAGTGCAACTTAATTAGCGCGGGCCGAACTAAGGTATTTGAATTAGCAATCAATTTGCTTTGAAGACGTTTCAGTACTGCTTCCGCTGATTAAACAAGATCTTTGAATGATAACGATGCACGTCACAATTACAGCCTTGACGATCGCGGGATGATTGTAATGCTTTAAAAACGTGCTGTAAAAATCGAATCCTGGGTGTCAGTTTTTCCCCTCACTGCATCCACAAAGCTGCTGGTGTAGAATGTACAAGTGCAGTGAATCAGCCCGTGTTGGTTCTCTCCTTTATGTTCTTAATCCAGCTTTGCCAAGGTGACTTGATTTTCATGCCTTTTATGTGCCACAGACAGGTGCCTGTGAGCGTAATGCTTAATAGCGTTTCTAGGAGTGCACCTCTTATCTCTTTCTGCCCAATCCCCTCTCACTCTCTCTTTCTCTCCACGTCCAACTCTATTTCTCTCCTCCTCTCCCTCCCTCCTCTCCTCTGTGTTTCCCTCAGACCCTTACGTAAAGGCTTCTCTGATCTGTGACGGGCGCAGGCTGAAGAAGAGGAAGACGTCCATTAAGAAGAACACGCTGAATCCTACCTACAACGAGGCGCTGGTGTTTGACATTCCTAATGAGAACATTGAGAGTGTGTCCATCATCATTGCAGTAATGGACTATGACTGGTGAGAGCCCAGAACGTTTTTTGTTGTTGTTGTTGTTGTTGTATAAGGCAATTCTATAGTTTGTTGTTATAATGACTACTGAGTGGCTGTAAAATGATCTTTGAACATATATTCAAGTTAATTAGGGAACTCAATTATGTCAACACTTGTATTAACCCATGTATACCTGTTTAACCTATATATCTTTATACCTTTCAATCAAGTTTTTCAGTAAACAGTTTTTAGAAGGCGTTTTTTTAATCGGCCCCAGGTCTAAACTGGTAATTAATTGAGTACATTCAATGGAGGTATAATGGAGTAGATTCTACTCAAAAGAAACACAAAGATAATTTCAACTAAAACAAGGCCATAGGTGAAACCTATAGACAGACGCGCTGCCTGTAGCTGCCTGTAGCTGCCTGTAGCTGCCTGTAGGCGGCCATTGCTGCGGTGTCGCGTCCGCGGAGCGTTGACACCGCAGCAATGGAAGGCTGCCTACAGGCAGCGCGTCTGTGGATTCGTGTATATGGCTGGACTGTGTGAAATTGTGGGCAATTTGTTGTTGGATAGCCAGTGGTAGTGTCCATAATGTGAATTCCTAAATGTTCATCTTTATCTCTTCTATAGTGCTCCCAGTAATATTGTTAAAGTGTTCTGAAGTAGTAGATCATGATGACATGGTCAAGCTACATTTGATAAAAAAAATCAAATCTTGTGGATCTCGGGATCCACATGGGAATAGCTTGTCTCCAATGTGGATACACACTACAACGCTAGAAATGCCAGGAGAACTAACCCTTATTTATTTTGGGTGTTGGAACAGTTGATAAACAACCATAAGATTTGGGAGGAAATATATGACCTACTTTGCAAGATTAGACAACACAAATATGTCTAATTCATAATCACAAATAACGTTGACCTGCACAGAACCACAATTCATGAATTCAAGTTCAAGTTCAAGTTTATTATGTCCCAAACTGGGCAATTTATGTTACAGCAGCTAGTAAGAAACTCCAACACAGAGTAAACATACATACACAAGACACACATAGACATAGACATAATCACAAGATCGAAAGAAACGTAGATTATATTACCAGACATCCCCTGTAATAATAATCCTGCCTGGATAGGACTTTACGATACAATGAAATTATAGTGAAACCATGATGAATACATCCATAGACCTATAAAATAACAAATTAAGTATTTTTTACAAAGACTTCATTAGAAAAACAAAATGTACCTATTCTGGAGGAGAATTTGAATGTAAACGGAGACAGGATGTGTACATGTGACAATATCCATGAAATGGAGAGAGAGATTAGTCTCAAGCCACATACAGTATACATTCTACGTCTGGCAATCAACTGAAAAGTGTCCATGCCTCTCGACGCTTTTTTCATTTGAAAATATGTCATTGTTTTTAAGCGACATGGTCTGCCATATAATATTGATCTAAGTAGGGATGTTCCAATCAAATCACCCAAAACTTATCTAACATGGCATAGCACAATAGCAGGCATCTCTACATGTACTCTATGTGATTTCAAGACAGTGGTGTATATTAGTTTTGGTGCAAGCTTTGTCTACACTCCAAACCGCAATTTATCAGATTACATTAGAATACATTAAAATATGCGTTGACTAGATCCATAGTTTTGCACCGGTGAGTGCGGAAGGAACCATGTCTGTATTTTACACAGTGCAATTTCTCTGGTGAGAACCTGAACTGTTTACCTAACATGCATAAAGTGGGTTCAAGTTTTTTCAGGTTAGACTAATGCAGACCCACCAACTAAACGTCAACCGTCTCTCTCTCAACCAGAGTTCCCCAATGACAGTTGGTTAAATGAACATGAAATATATGATGTCCAACATCCAGCTACCAGAATTGAGGAGCTGACTCCAAACACCCATGGAGTTTGGAGTCAGCGTTGGAGAGGGTCTCACATTACACCAGTGAGTGCTCCAACTGACTCCACACTTTGCACAAATATTGCTCAGTGCTCTGGCTATAGCCAGAGCTTCTTTCCGCACCGTTAATGTACTTACTATGTAGCTAAGGCTACTAGGTCGCCTTAGCGCCGGAAGTGGTCTTACGCGATATGCGTCACACTTTTGCAGTTACACAGTGCATTTGTGTGTGTGTGTGTGTCTCACACAGACACAGACACTCAGCGACAGAGAGAGAGAGAGAGTGACAGTTCTTACGGCAGTAAGTCAATACAGTCTGTTTTCCAAACAGACTGTATTGCATAAAGGCATACAACCTGCCTTTTCAGAGAGATCGTATAGATCGCGATACAGCGAGTGCACATTCTATGAGTTGCAGGTTTTTTTATTTATTTTTTATTTAGAGTAGCCAATAATTTTTTACCCCTTTTTCTCCCCAATTTAGTCGTTATGCCAATTCATTCCTTAATTTATAATTTATGTAGTACGGCGGTGTCATTCGCCAAAAAGAACAGATCTACAAGCTAACAACTTGTCGCGACTCAAGCAGCAGTTCCTTGTCAACACTATTTTATCTTTACGTTCTGTTGTGACCAGTACTGAGCAAGAGCTAAGCGTGGCTAACGTAAACAAAGCTGTACTCCAGGGAGACAACCAACCGTTAACAAACCAGAACCTATACTTGCACTCTGCTCACTACATCCCAGAGCCTAGAGTGATGATTGATCTGCAATTGGCTAGTTAGTTATTAGGCCAAATGAGGATTGATTACATCCAAAAGCCAAGAGGGATGATAGCTCTGCGATTGGCTAGTCCACCAACCGTCTGACCAATGCTTTAACTTCATTTGAAGATTCAAAGGTGTTTATTTGTTACTCACTCATAAGTACAAGCAACAAAATGTTGGTGTGACATGCTCCACAGGCACAGACTAACTAAATGTAACAGCAAAATATGATAGTGGATATAATACAGGTTAAGAAAAAAACAAGAGGTAAAGATCTTTAGGAGCAATGGAGTGTGTACAGAATATTAGGTGAGAATAAATTAGCAACTGGGATATATAGAATATACAGTAAATAGTATGCATAATGCAAGTACTACAGTATGTGCAAAGTGCAATATGTGCAGGGGGTTTTGAGGGTTCTGGTTTGAGCAAAAGGGGACCTGGGGACACCGATTGAAGCTGTTTGACTGACTGAATTGGCAGTTTTGTTTTGTCAATGTTCAGTGCTCTGATAACCTCTGTAAAAAAACTCTTCCTCAGTCCCATCGTGCTGACCCCACAGGTGCTCGCCTTTCCGCATCAGCACAAACAGTCCATTGTAGGGGTGATATTTGTCCTTCATAATCCTTTTCGCTCTGCAAACACCTACTGTACTATTGTATGAGACTGCAGAGATGGGAGGGAAGTCCCCGTGGTGCGCTCAGCCGACCTCACCACCTTCCGCAGGGTTTGCAGGCCCTGGGATGAGCTAAACCCGTACCAGACGGCGATGGCCCCTGTCAGCGTGCTCTGAGTGGTATCTGAGAAGAAGGATTTCAGAATCTTCTCTGAGACCTTGAATCTTCACACAATGACTGACGTGACTCAGTCAGCCAGTCAGTCACTCAAAGCCATGTCCATTTCTAGGGCTGGCCAAAAATTCCAGATGCAAACTGTTGCCTTCTTTTCTTTTCTTTTTTAGCATGTTTGTACATGGTGTGCTGCTGCTGTTTGCTGTCACTTTAGGGGCGGCTCTGTTTGATCATGGTACTGCTACGTTGAACACGATGAGCCTGCCACCCCCTTCCTTTATGAGTCAGACTCCTCCTGGACGTCTCCTGTTTTACATAGAGGACAGGCATCTCATGAATAAGCATTAGCATATGCTAATGCCTAAAGGAAATAGTGTCTGATGGTGAGACACCCTGCCAGCGTTTCTATCGTGTTGCGTTCGGCACTCAGCGTTGCCACGTCATAATTTAACATGGGTCAATTTGGGTCCATTTGTACACCCTATGAGTTAAATTGAGGATTTTACTGTGCAATAGCTAGAGGATGCTAGCATATGGAGTTTGGCATCGGCATGCACAGTGAAATCCCTGTGTTAATGTTTGTATTCGCAACTCTGAGAGTGTTCAAATGTGGCTACAGTTGTACACTTTTTAGAGTTAATGTTGGTAGCTTTTGGAGCGGGTTTCCGCTCCCCACTGGCGTGCCGCCCCTTTGTAACAGCCTGTGTTTATTTGTGAGCTGCTATTCAATATCCTACCTCTGCTGTTGCATTCAAGGTTGATAAATGGGGCCCACTCTGCCTGTTCCTCACCAGCTCTGTCTCTCTCTGTTCCATTATACCTTCACTCAATCCCTCCTTCTCTCTCTCCCTCCCCCTCTCTCCCCCTCCATGGCTATACCCTCCCTCTCTGTCTATCTCCATCTGTCTTGCTTGTCTCTCCATCTTCCTCTGCTGTTCTCTCTTCTTGCTCATTTTGCTTCCCATTCATCTCCTTCTTTTTCTTGTTCTTTTCTGTGTTCTATCTCTCTACTGTACGTCAGTATTGGTCATAACGAGGTCATAGGGATGTGCCGCGTGGGCAGTGATGCAGAGGGTCCCGGTAGAGAGCACTGGACAGCCATGATGGCCAATCCACGCAAACCCATAGAGCAATGGTATCAGCTCGTGGAGGTAATGTGCATATGTGCTTAATAATAATGTGCATACGTAATGTACTCTGCCTGTTCTTTTGTTCTGATTATTTAACCTTTTGAACCCTAGTGCACCTATGCTGGGCATATCACAATAGGCGAACATTCTAAAAATAGCCGATCTACAAGCTTTCGCGTTCTCCGAAGGGGTTTGGTGTAGCGCTAAAAAAATTTAGGGGACCAAGTATAGACCCCTGAGGAACACCGGTCAACTGAAGTGTATAGGGTTTAAGTTGTTACTCTACTTAGATTCACATAACTTTTAGTGACATCAGCTTGTGACTACACACAGTCAAATACTGTTAATGTATCCATTTGCAACTCAGAGGTTGTACAAACGTAACCAAATTGACCCTCCATTTGGTTACGTTTGTACACTCTCAGGGTTAAATTAACACTCAGGATTGTAGAGTGCATGTAGTACACTCTAACATGTCTTTGTCAATTAATGCAACCATAATGTGTTTGGCTGTCCAGGAGAAAGCGATGAATACATACTCAAAGAGTGCCACAGAATCCGACGCCAAGCCTAACATTGTGGTGGACAGCCCTCATTCTGAGTAAAACTGTGAGTCTCCCATTTGTTTCAGTGAGTCATTTACATGTGCTTCCAAATTCAAACATTGTTCTAGTACATTGTTTATTCTGGCAACAATGTACAGTACATCATTACCTGAATATTAATCCCCCCCCCTATAAAATGTCTGATGCATAATTGTCTAATGTCTGTTGTCTAATTTCGATTATGATTTTGTTTTGTGAGAATATGACACGCATCCAGCAATTCAAATTGGGTCATTTAGCAGACGCTCTTATCCAGAGCAACTTACAAAATGCAAGGTCAGAGGAAACGCTTTGAACATTTTGTCAAACAATGGGGGTACTGTAGGTGGTCCCGGGATAAGAGTCCCAAGAGACAGAGAAGTAACTGGGACAACAAAAGAAGCAACAAGCGAGCCTAGCATATATTTAAATGCCATATACACAGTAAAGATCCTGAGGAGGTGCGGGTCCTTATTAACACTCAGGATGTTACTGTGCAACTAACATCTGTCTAAAAATAGTCAGCGGGCAGGAAGTGCACACGCAAAAACAATATCCTGTGATAAACATATGTATGTGCACTTTAAGGTAAACTAGTAGACCTTCTACAACCATGATCCAACTATCTGTCGGTAAATGATCAAGTGCATGTTTTGTGTAAAGCACGTCGAATTGCCTTTTTGTCGAAAATGTGCTTTACAAATAAGATCGCCTTGCCTCGCCTTACACAGTACAAATCCCCAGTGTTCATTTATCCATCTGTAAATCAGAGATCGTGGCAAATGTAACACAGAGGACTTTGTGTACAGGTGTAACCAAATGGACCCTTACATTTGTACATTTGGTTACATTTGTACACTCTCTGAGTTAAACGAACACTCAGGATTTTACTGCGTAGAAACAGCTCACATGTAGAGGCTGCAAGGCAGGAGCATCTGTATAATCTAGATGTTATGGGTTATGTAATTCCACGATCCCCCCCCCCACCCCCAACTTGCAGGGCTGCATACTGTTTATACCCCCTTCCCCCCCTTTCCCAACCACTGTAGTTTCTGTAGCTTAATCTGCCTGTTTTCCCCTGATTTCCCTGCCTCTCTGTCTCTCCTCAGGTCATTATCATCTTCCCTGCGCCAGACTTTCCTTTCTTCCCTCTCATCTGTGAATAATTCTCTCCATCAAAGAAAGAGACGAGGAGGCACATCCAAAGCGCTCGCACGGCTCCTCTCGCTGTTAATGAATCCTCCAGGTCCCGTGCAGCAGAGGGAAAGAAAACACATCTATCACTGGCTACACTTTGAGCATCACACTACACATTTACAAACACACTTGACACAAAGGCTAGAATTGATATTGGTTGTACATTTGTTAATTAGAAAAAGAGTGCATGTGTGCGCATACAGTACAAACACACGCGCACGCACGCGCACACACACACACACACACACACACACACACACACACACACACACACACACACACACACACACACACACACACACACACACACACACACACACACACACACACACACACACACACACACACACACACACACACACACAGTTTGTATTATGTGTGTACTTGATGTGTGCTTCAGATTAGTGTAGTATTTCATCTAGGAGGAGTAGAATGTGATACATTTTCTCCCTCAGAAAAAAAAGAGAGCAACACATCATGTGGATTGGTCATCTCAAAACCGGACCAAAGGTTCATGCCATTGTACAGAAGAAAAACAAAAAACCCGCCACATCATTATTCTTTCTTTGCAACCGTAGAGTGCAGTATAGCCTATATGGCATACTGTGTAAGAAAACTCCCAATGTACTGCTGTGTTTTCAACAGGACAAAACATCCATTGTGGATTCTCCAGGACATTTTGGAATGCCTTGTTCAGGCTTAATATCCTCTGAAATCAGACTTATCTCGCTTATTTTGTATCTGTCTGGAGGAAAGACAATGAACCATTCCGTGGTCGCTAATGATGTCAGAGGAGGGAGAACTGAGGATGGAACCATTGGCCCAAGCATGTTGCGCAACCTTGAAACGTGTCCCTCTTCCTCATCCTTTTTTGTCACCTTTCCTCATGGTGCTCCATCAATGTCAATTAGTTTTTATTTTTCTATTAATTTGTCTTTCGGGGTTTGTGTAATATATATAGTATATATATACATATATGCTCTACATATACAGTATATATATACACAACCATCGAGAGAGGAATTTATCCATACCAGTTTTTTACAATCCACAAAGGAAGAGACGGTACTGGGAGGTCTGGGAGATGTGGACTACTTGCGTGTCTGTGTGTGTGATAGAAATAGAATTCCCAGATTTTTGGCCAAACAGGCCGGACGTTTCCCAGTTGGACAACAGGGGACCAGTGTTTCACATGGACCAGCATCGTTCTGCGTGCACTTGCTGGAGAAGTATCCTGCAAGGAAGGATTTCACCATTATAAATATTTTTTTTCTTTTCTTTTTTTTTTACCATTCCAAGGACTTTTTTTTCTTGTTTTTTTTCTTTTTCTTTTTTCTTCCAACAACTCATTTTCTAATTTCAAAAGAGAATATTTGTCTTCAGACCATCACGTCCCTGAACAGGGCGTTGACTTGAGAAGGACACACAACATTCGTGTTGCTTTTCTTTGTGTGTGTTTCCGTGTTTGTGGGTGTGTTTTGTATTCGTGGGCATCTGTGCGTGTATGCGTGTGTGTGTGTGTGTGTGTGTGTGTGTGTGTGTGTGTTTTTCTGTGTGTTTGTTTGTTTGTTTGTATGCCTGTGTCATTGTGACATTGTGTGTGATGCGTTTCTGTACTCATGCCTCCCCCACTTCCTTTGCGTCCTTGTGCCCCCTCCCCCCCCCCCCCCTCCCTGCATCCACGGACTGAAACTCTTGTCTTGGAACAAAAAAAAAATTGTCTTCTGTCCTGTGTCTTAGAACAGCCATTGTTTTTCATGTGGTACTCATTGCACTAATAGGTGGGGAATGGGGGTTTTCACCCATATAAACAGTCTGTTTGTCTCTCATAGACAGTTAGGTTGTATTGTCTATGTTGTCTCCTAAATCAGCTGTCAACCATTTAAAAAATTTCCCCTCTACCCTTTGCCTGATGTAAGTAACTGTGTTGACTGTGTACTTTTCAGTAATTGTGTACTGTATGTATGAGGGAAAAAAAACACAGATGGTTCAGTGAAAAAAAAAAGTCAGTATGTTTTCATTAATTATAAGAAAAAGAAACAACAACAAAAAAAACTAAACAAACATCTGAGGTACATTTGTTAACGCCTACAGAAGATGAAATTGTTAAATAGGCCCCACAAACAAGGAGACAGGGTGCTCTCAATGGAGTGAAAAAAGAAAAAAACCTAAACAAAACAGGAGTGTCTGCATATCCTGTGTGTGTGTGAGCCGATAAAGAATTACAAGCCATGTCTATCACTGCTACTACTGTAACCCCAGAAATACACTAGTACAACACTTTCACTACAGCTACTTGTATTGCTATCGCTGCCATTTCCCCTCGTGCCCCCCCCTACGCAAACACATTCCAAGAGGGATCTGGTTTCTATTCCATATACCTTCAGACCATGGATATACTGGGATTCAAGCCCGACTTATACTTCGTTATACGATGGCGTCGATCGCCGAAAATAGCCAGTCTATGAGTTTTGTAGATCTGCTATTTTCAGCTATTCTCACTGTCGTGTGACGGAGTATGAAGTGAAGCAGCATCACCGGTATGCTTGCTGGGCGACACAGAGGCAATACGTTCCATATCATACCAATAAGCATTCCGTGTGGTTTAGTCAGCTCAGGACCTTATTGATCAGCTTGTAGAAGTAGATATGTTATTGATCCATTGGTCTATAGGCCCTGTAACTGTGCCTCACAAAACCCCCTCTGCCCCATGTAGCCCCTGTGTTGCTGGCTGTTAGCGGTGGTGGCGGTGGCGGTGATGGTGGTAAACCTGTAGTACAACCACCTCCCTTCATTGTTTCTCTCTCATTATTTCTCTCTTGTCTCTGTCTTGCTACCTTCTTGCTCCCTTGTTCCCATCCACATTTTCTGAAAACCTTTATTTCTCTCTCTTTATCTGTCTCTCTATCTCTCTCTCTCTCTCTCTCTCTCTCTCTCTCTCTCTCTCTGTCTGTCTGATTATTGGTACTCCTACCTTAACTCCCCCCTCCAATCCATTTCTCTCCTCACCTCTCTTGCTCTATTTTTTCTCTCCACAACCACACGCCCCTCCCTCCCTCGGTTCTCTTCCATCCCTCCATCTTGCCCTCCTTCTATCTGTGTATGACTCTCCTCTCTCTACTTGCCATCTCCGTCTCTCTCTCTCTCTCTCTCTCTCTCTCTCTCTCTTTCTCTCTCTCTCTCTCTCTCTCCTTGTGTTAGTGCAGTTCTGAATGGTCTTGGGGGAAACGTGTTTGCATGCTTATATTAACATGAATGATGTCAACTTGATGCAATGAAAATTATATAAGTGATGCTTTAAGCAAAAATCTGACAATGAACTTGATACTAATACTACTAATGAGAAAAATGGAGACAGCAATTAATGTTAAATCTCTGTGATCAAAACAAACAACAGTGAGAAAACAACATTGTTTATGCTGTATATCTTCCTTGAATTGGCATTCTTGTTTTTAATTTTCAAGATCGACTTTTTTTATATATATAATTTATTTAAGAGGTTTACTTTTTTATGGGTTTAAAGCTGCGAATTTGAACAGGAGCGAGGCATTCAGTCAGGGTGACTGTTTCAGTCAGGACAACAATACCAGACAGGAGGATATAGGTGAATGTTTAAGTAAACGGTGTGGCTGAAGCAATGATAAAGAAAATAAAGGATATTGTATCATCCAGCCTCACTCTTGTCTGTCTCTTTAAACTACTCTACACCCCAAATTGCATCACCCGACTTGATGTGTCTGTGGAATGGAGGTATATAGTTGCACACAGGAGCCAGGCCTGCGCATCTTATGTAAAAGGCATCTTATGAATTTCAAATGCACACACTATATTTGACCTGGGGAAGCCTTCTCGCAACTCACTCTACCCATGGATAGACGACGCCCCAGCACGTTTTGTTTTTAATCCATGGATTAAAAATGTCTGTCTCTGCCTTCTATTTGTCTCTGCCCTCCTCTCTCTCTGCTGTGCATTAAGTCATGTGTAATTATTCTGCCACTTTATCATGAATTCTTTATCATGGCCGCATTTTACCGAAATGCAAAGTGGAGCATACCCCACCCCCACACCCCCCACCGCCCCCGGCACAAACACATTCACCCACACACACACACACACACACACACACACACACACCGCCTTTACTCTGGCTGGCCGCTGCACTCCTACTATGTCGTGACATGTTATGTTGTAATAGTCATATTTGTCACATGGTGATTATCCTCTGTTAGAGGGAACATTTCTGTGTGTCGGGTGAATGCCTGCTATCAGAGAGAGAGAGAGAGTGTGCACATAAGCAGTGGGGAAGGCTAGGAGGAGGAGAGGATTAAAAGAAATGAAGGAAGATGGTGCGAGGAATTTGAGGAGGAGGACAGGAATGAGAGCACATGGAAATGCTATGTGCACGCAGCGTGTGTGAATGTGTGCGGAGAGCGGGGTGAATGGGGAGGTGGAGGTGAGGTGGAGGGAGGCTGCGTCCGTATATATAGACACACTCATCGTAGGGACACCTACACAACACTCGACGGCGTCAAACAGCTCGGAGCGGCACGCCGCACATGTGTGACGTGCACACATGTGCATAAGCATGTGCAATCACACACACACACACACACACACACACACACACACACACACACACCAGGCATATGAGGATACATGCATGCCAGTGAGAACTGCTTTAATGCCATGGACCACTGAAGAGAGAGAGACAGAGAGAGATGGAGGGAGAGAGAGGGAGGAAGACAAGTAGCGAGAGTGAAAGAGAGAGAGAAATGGGAGGAGGGGCTGGGGGGGGGCTGCTGTCTCCATGGCAACATTCCCGCCGTGCAAAAAAAAAATCATTTAGTCGGAAAGACATTTCACTCAGTTCAGTGAGCTGAAAGAGCGGAGGGGGGGGGGGGTGTGGGGGAGGTACTGTGTGTGTGTGTGTGTGTGTGTGTGTGTGTGTGTGTGTGTGTGTGTGTGTGTGTGTGTGTGTGTGTGTGTGTGTGTGTGCAGTATAGAGCTGTTTGTGTCACGCTGGACAAACTTATCTCACAAGTAGTTGACAGGGATACATTAGCCTCACCACTGATATATCTGGTTATTATACGGGATGATAATGCATTCTGTTAAGCCATTAAAAATGAATGCTCATTGCTTTCGGTGAGAGTTTGGTGGCCAAGACCATCGGTATGAAGTAGACCTACATGCACAGTGAGCCACAGTAAATCTCTGTTTATGTAACACCTCGACGTTAACATTATTACTTAATTACTTACTCCTCTTCATGGCCTCTATGGGAAATTATGGCTTCAATGAGCTCTCTTCATCACATTGTGTCCTTGGCAGCATGTTGTGCCTCTCATCGTGATTGGTTTCGTCTTAGTGCAGCTCCTCTGTCACAGTTCTACGCCAGGTGGATTTGGACCTCCATGGCTTTTCTTTTGCCTGGTGGCGTCCATCTCAGTTCAACTCTCTGGATCTGGCCCTGCTCCTCTCTGCACATGGCCCAGCAATCTCAAATGTCTCTGTGTAATGTGTGGTGATGCTCCAGCTACTCCGGTTACATTACAGCTACATCTTCGTTTTAAAGATGTATTGCTTGGACTTACAGATGGAACAGAGTTGGAAGAGGGCACCTCGATCAGTAAACACAGGGCATCTGTTCCTCCCTTGCCTACAACATACTGGCCAATGCTCCAAGCAACACAATGCCCCCACGATCAGACACACCAAGTCAGGTCTGCCGACTTCCCAATTTCCACTGCAGTGTGAACACTCAGTTCTTCAGACTCCATCTCACCCCCTAGCACTCCTTATTTCTTTGTATCAGTGCTGGTTGCCTATTTAGATAGATGCTAGTGCAATCCAGATGTATGTTGGTTACTTGTTCACATAATGCTATGGCATATATGGCAGCGATAGCAATACAAGTAGCAGTAGTTACAGTGAAGTGTTACTAGTGTTACTATTTCTGGAGTTACAGTAGTAGTAGCAGTGGTGATAGACATGTACATTATTTAGATGTATGTACTGTATGCTGTTTGCTTGTCCACAGATGCAAAGTTAGTTGGGTAGTATGCTATTCAGATGCTAGGTTTGATGTCTATCAGCTATAGGCTACCTGGTTCATTTGTAGCACTTAATTGTTCCCCAGTCTCAAGGATGGGTGCTGTGGGGGTGGCGTTTACACACACACTTGAGTTTTGGAGATGTTCATGCTGTGTCCAACAAACTGTCTGGCAAAGCATGTCAGTTTTAGCCTGTAGTGATCGGTGGTAAGGAATGGATAGCGGAGATGATGCACCCCTGTCTCAATCCGCCTTCTTCAATTTGATGGTGACAATGATTAGGTTGTGGTTATTATAGGCATCTGCACTGCAATATGCTCTAACATCTTGTCGTGACAGACATCACCTGCCACTGATGATAATGTGGTCTATTTGGTTGGTAGTCCTACCATCAGCATGGAAGATCGCAGTGTGGGAAGATGGTATACACTAATGCCCATGTCTATGGCTATTTGTAGACTACCATAGCTGTTCATATCAGTCTTGTGTGGGAGTTCCCATGGCCTGAATGGAGGATGACAGATCCATCATTCAGCATTTGACATCCAGAAACACTCCAGTGACTTTCACTTATCCCCAGGATTTCCAGGTGGTATCTTTTCATCTCACTGAGGACTTTTGTTATCTTTATAGGTTCACGACATGATTTGGATATTCCATGCTCCAAGGCGTATGTAGCTTTTTGGCCCCAGTAGACTCCCTTCCTTTTGGCTTTCATCTTGAGTGAAGTGAACATTCATGGTGTGGGTGGTTACGGTTTGCTATGGGCTTGATGATGTCTACAGTCTTGGTCATGGTAGTTTCTGCAACAGTAAAACATTTTTATGGGGTGGCATTGTTAGCACCTAACCCCAAAAACCTGGAGGGCCAGCGTGGTGACTTTCGTATGGCCCCACACCCAAGATCCATCTGGCTTGGTAAAATCTGGATATAGCTTTCTGGGTCTTAGAAGCATATGCAAGTCTCTCCACCTTGACAAGTCCACAGCACAGGGAGAAGAACATACACGATCCACATTATGCCCGTGGCATATGGGCCATTATGCCCATGGCCCATATGCCAATTATACATACTGGCTACACACTGAAAACCTCCCCTTTTATCGGAAAACATGTATTTCTTTACATAGAAAGCATTGCTTAGGGATTCTTTCCTATCATAAGGCCATTTGTTATACCACATTGCCATAAGAAATAACCATACTGTCCAAGAAATCATGGCAGAAAATATAATGAATTCCTGTCACTGGAAAACTCTGCATTGACTGAAATTAACCAATTAAGACCGGGGAATCATCTGTGTCATTTTAGATTTTTTTTCTCCATTATTTTGTGCTTATATAAAAATAGCAGATCTACAAGCTTGTATGTCGTATGAGCTTGTATATCTGTTATTTTTGAATAGCCAAAGAAATCTTAAAGTGACAGAGATGCTTCCCCGGTCTTAATGGGTTATGGGATTAAGATTGAAAAGATAAGACACGTTCTTTGTCAGGTTGTGGCTCAGGAGGGAGAGCGTCCATCTGGGAATCAAAAGGTTCCCGGGTTGATCACCAGCTCCTCCTTGCTTTGTGCTTTAGTGTCCTTGAGCAATACACTGACTGCTCCAGATGAGGCGGTTGGTACCTGGCATGACTGTCTCTGCTGTCAGTGTGTAAATATGTGAGTGAATGGGTGACTGTAAAACATTGTGAAGTGCTGTGGATAAAGTCGCTATAGAAATGCAGACCATTTACCATTTGTCATTGGAGGCATACAACAAAATTATGTTTGGCTCCAAGTCCAGCAGCAATAGAGAACAAGATAAAACAAGATAAGTAAACAAGATAAATATGATGAGGTAGAATCCTCTATCCATATAAATAAAGGCACTTTGGTAAGGCAGGTAAACAGTACAGTGCAAAGGGTGCAGTATAAAAAGGTATTGCACAACAAATTAGGCAGTTAAAAATAATACAGTCTTAAGACCTCAACTGAGGAGTAAACATCTCTCTTGCTATCTCTGCGCTTAGATCCTTGCCTTTTTATTATATTTCTTTATGGTTTAGGTGTATTTGGTATATGTGCATTGGTTTTGTTCATACAGTATTACTTGTATATTGTCCTCATGAATTGTATCTCCTGGACTCCCATTATAGCCAATGTTACAGGCTGGTTTCTATGGAGGGTATTTAACATTTAATTTGACTTAAACCGTGTTATTCCAATGTGGTTTTACTCTGAGAAAGACTAAATGCATATTTTCTTTTCTTACATTTTTTTCACATTGAATAAGATGAATCTGTGTACTGAAGTTTTATTCCTTTTCAACAAATTGCAGTATATTTTGAGAAGCACTGGACCCCCATCCACAGAAATAGGTTGAAGCACCTGAATTATTTTGCTACTTTGGAGATATGGTATCTTTGAAGGGTTGTAGTGTGAACCAACACTATGAATAGTTAGGCCAACACTGAAACTTTTACTGAAATGCACCCTTTACAGTATATACTGCCTTCATAGTTGTTGCACATGGTGGTTTAATGATATTCAACAGAAATGCTATAACCAACATTAAAATGTAACACTCTTAAATCCCTGAAAGGCAAATTAAACTGATCATCCATCTGTATGTGTAACATACACTCTGGAACAAACTCAGAGGAAATTTCAGGTCTGCTACAACTCTCAATTATTTTAGCAAAAAGCTAAAGACATTTCTGTTTGCCTTTTACTGAGGTTATTCAATAATTTCTTCTGCACTGTAATATTATGTAATTTGTTTTATTTTAACTTCTTTCTTGTTGTATTAACATGTCCTTTCATAATGCGTTTCTTTTACACTCTCTTAATGCTCTGTGCCCTAATGTCTCAATGCTTAATGTTTTATGTAAAGCACATTGAATTGCCTTGTTGTTTAAATGTGTTTTACAAGTATTCTTGCCTTGGCTTGCCTTAATTGGTATGCAGATAGAAAAAAGCACAACACAACAGCAATACAAAGGAAAAAACGAACAGAATGTTCTATGTGCATGTAACAAGTTGATTCCTAGATACAGTAGATATAATGCAAATTCCTGAGTGTCAGTTTAACTTAGAGTTAACTTAGAGTTAAACTGACACTTGCAGTATATTTCTGTCCATAAATGGTAATCCCATTTTAGCTACATTGGAACACTCACTCTCCAGCCACTGTGCGCTATACGTTGTGCCAGACTCAAGAGGAAATACCCATGGGACTCTGGCTGAGGGGGTGCTATCACAGTATTCCAAATGCAGTGTCGTTCTGGTAACCCATTTGTGGATGTCAGTGTATCAGTGTGCTGGTTGTGATTACCTGTTGTGAGCAGACCATCTGGCCCTCAGTATCCCCATCTGGGTACATGCTTGGGAGACTGATTGTCTTTACCACCTGGACCCCCGCTCAGACAGGTTGAAAGGAAGAACCGACCACATTTCCCATTCATATCCTGTAGGCTCATTCTCTGGGAAAGGATAAAAACAAGACATAACTGTTGTGTTTATGCAATGCATGTACAAAAAATAATAGTCTGGAATTGCTTTTCAGAATACACTCTGTAGACCTTGAGAGCACGACTTCTATAATTGCTTGGGAACTGCCATTCCTGTGTGTTTTTGAAGTTCAAAAATACACACAACACAACCCTTTGAGCAAATGAAAGCATCAGAGTTGAAGAGAGAGGGGATGCCTGGATGCATGCATGTACACACAGATACTCTCTACAATGCATCACATCAGTCAAATTGGCACACACAAACATTGTTTCAATTAAATTTGGCCACAGTATTTGACTCAAAATGAAAGGCGCCGGTGGGAGTTTAATGGCTGGATCTTGTATTGGGTTTGACTTCTGAGATGTTCTCAGATGTAGGCCTACCTTTCTGAGGCTTATAGAGGCCTGCTTACTGATGCCTAAGTGGTAATGGTGTTTAATCACACACACACACACACACACACACACACACACACACACACACACACACACACACACACACACACACACACACACACACACACGTTTAGAATTTGGGTTAAATTGATTCAGAGCATTGCTTCGGTGGGAGGTTTTGGGTCTGAAGCCCTGCGCTGAGCGCTGTGCTGCACTGGCTGGCGCTGCCACGGGGGAATAGAGGCTATTGTTGGACCACAGAAACACAGTGCTGTTGTGTTCAGACCGCCAGTTAGATGCTGGCTTATTGTGCTGATTTGACAGCAGGTTAGCTTGCTCATGGCTGCTCTGGTAATTGCGCTCGTGTAGTTCAGTGTAAAGGGGTTTGGAGGGGAGGGACTTGTCTTGGAGAGAAAGGTTATAGAATAAATGAAACTATATGGTTTGGCAAATCTGTAAGCCAACTACTACAGTATTTGACAGCACTGCGTGCTTCAAAAACACTGATATTTCGACATCAGAAACTCCTAGATGCGGGGCAATGCATATCCTTTCAGATAAAGGGGTACAAATCAAATCAGATCTTTCCAGAGTAATTGTAGGCTCAATCTTTATAGAATGTAGATGTCTCCATATGCAATAGAGCAGTGATACAACCTTTTTTAATTTAAAGGACCCCCTAATTTGATATGTAGGCCACAGACCCTCATTTGATAAGATTAGTTTTTTGTTTTGTTTTTAAATCTCTGGAACTCAAAAACATTTTTATTGTTACACAATTTGGTCCCATATAATCTCTCATTTGTCTCAGAATTCATTTACAATGTGCAGTAGCAGAGATAACAGAGGAGCAGAACTCAGATCAAAATAGCCACTTATTTTTTCTAGTATTTACATGTAATAGCCTACCTTAATGGTGAAGATTAACTGGCAATCATTTAGCCGGGCAACAACTGGAACCCCCTCCTCAAGGACCCATGATGGTCCCCAGACCCAACATTGATAAGGGCTTTTTAAGCTACAGACCATAATAACCTTATCTCAGCCATGATGGAACAGAGGCGTTTACTGAGGTAGATATTTGCTGACATCTGCTGGACATCTGCAAAAAACACTGACACTATGCGTAGTAGAACAGTGGGCTAAACCAAAAGTTCCAAATATTTGCAACCTACAGTGGTGGAAGAAGTACTCAGATAAAAAAGTAGCAATATCACAATATAAAAATACTCTCTTACAAGTAAAAGGCCTTTGTACAAAATTTTACTTGAGTAAAAGTACAATGTACCAAAAGTAAAAGTAAAAAATAAAAGATCTGCTATGAAAATAGCAGATCTACAAGCTCACAATGCTTCATCGTGACACATTGTGAGCTTGTAGATCAGCTATTTTCAAAAAACCTATGTATAAAATAGGGCTAAAGTGGTTAATGTATTTTTATAATATAAAAATGTATATCTACAAAGTAACTAGTAAATAAAATTTTAAAATAATTGTAGTGGAGTAAAAAGTACAATATTTGCCTCTGAGATGAAGTGGAGTAGAAGTAAAAGTAATGCAAATTGGTATACTCTAGTAAAGTAAAAAGTAACTCAAAATGTACATGTACTTACTTTCCACCACTGGCAACCTACAACAACTCACTATAATAATATGTTTAGTCGAAGTTTACAATTCTGTCAATGTTTCTCAAGTACATAGTCATTTAAACAAATCAAATCCAATATTGCTCGACTTTCGATTGACCAGGCAGCAGTGGATATGCGAAGGAGGCATGAACAGTGTAGCCATGTCGGCTTATTATAAGCGACTTTGGGCTTCTTTTCCTGTAAAGGTGCTTGTAAATATTGGTAGTTTGCGGGTTGCGAATTTTTGGGCTTGTTTCTAGAGTGAAGTTGCTTATTTAGGCTTGTTTCCAAATGTTTTAATTATTATTTAAACCAGTGGTTCTCAAATATGTTCATGAACATGTTTTGTGCCAGGAAGCATTTGTGTTAGAATATTCCACATTTTATTGCAAGAGTTTTTTTTAAAATAGCCGATAAAGTGCTCATGTGGCCTAGTTGCTTGTTTTGGGCTTGTTTTCCCAGACCTGGTTGCTTATTTCTCTCACAAAACCCGGCAACACTGGAAGGAGGCATGAGCTATCGATAGCAGAGCGTGATGCTCCATCCGCCTTCCTTTCAGTCACAACACAACAACTGTTTCTTTAGCTACGCAGTAGCGCTGGCTGGATTTACACTGGGACTCAGCAGATTACGCGATTTGGGAGCCGTATGCAACAAGGTGAGAGCCACATAAGTTATTATAGGCTATTTACTACGACCTATGCTAGATCATGTTAGCCACTGATGCTAACTTGAATTGTAATGTTAGCCACTGACTAAATGCTAACTTGAATTATATGCTGACTTCTCAAGGTTCGGGCTTCTAACCAACCAGAGAATGAGCTCAACTAATGCATCCAATTAAGCTGATGTCAGGTAACGTAATAGTTGGAACTAGTTTATTGTTGGCTTGGCTTTTAAAATAACAGATTAGGCTCAGATGAGGACAATGGATACATGGTTCCAGTGTGGGCACCTAAACCTTGTGGGCAGCTCAACGTTAAATTGGCTGTTTTTCCCCCAAAAAACAAATGTATGCTTTGGGAAAATGGTCGTAAATAATGTAATTAAAGTATACACGATTTTAACATGCACGGCACAAACATTTTCAGACCTAGATTTACCCGTCAACTTCTTGTTTATCCCCCACATGACTGGCTATCACAGGTTTTGTAGCAATTTGTAGCATTTATATAAATATTGGGCCTTAAATGTAATAAAACAAAAAATATATGTATTTTGCCCGTCATTGGTAAAATAAATGTAGATGTAAAATCAAATATAAAATATATATGAATAAATATGAAAAACAATGGTGCCCAGTGTTCTCAGGTGCCCAGTGTTCTCAGGTGCCCAGTATTCTCAGGGGCCCATAGTTCCGGTTACCAGGACAATCACCTGGAATACTTGAATCAACGCTCCTTACTGCAGCTCTTGTTTCAGAAATACAACCCATGAACCCAACCCTGAACCCTGCTAAGAGCTCTGTCTCTTGAAATTAGAGACAACACAATGCTACACACACCATCAACACAATGCTACACAGACACCATCAACACAATGCTACACAGACACCATCAACACAATGCTACACAGACACCATCATCAACACAATGCTACACACACCATCAACACAATGATACACACACCATCAACACAATGCTACACAGACACCATCATAAACACAATGCTACACAGACACCATCAACACAATGCTACACACACACCATCAACACAATGCTACACAGACACCATCATCAACACAATGCTACACAGACACCACCCTCAACACAATGCTACACAGACACCATCAACACAATGCTACACACACCATCAACACAATGCTACACACACCATCAACACAATGCTACACAGACACTATCCTCAACGGGGTGCTCCTTCCATTCCGACATCTCACTACTCCGACTAGTGGCTTCCGCGTGCGGTTAGGTATAGGGTTAGTAACCGTCGGAAAGGCGACATGTCGGAAAGCCGACATGTAACCATCATCAACACAATGCTACACACACACACCATCAATACAATGCTACACACACCATCAACACAGACACCATCAACACAATGCTACACAGACACCATCAACACAATGCTACACACACACACACACACACCATCAACTCAATGCCACACACACCATCAACACAATGCTACACACACCATCAACTCAATGCCACACACACCATCAACACAATGCTACACACACACCATCAACACAATGCTACACACCATCAACACAATGCTACACACACACCATCAACACAATGCTACACACCATCAACACAATGCCACACACACACACCATCAACACAATGCCACACACACGGTAAACACAACGCTGCTACACACACACACACACACACACACACACACACACACACACACACACACACACACACACACACACACACACACACACACACACACACACACACACACACACAGAGAGAGAGAGCAGGATTTTGATAAAGGTGCATTGTATTCACTCTCAAATGGAACCATATGGAACCTGGTTACGTTACATTTGTTGCACACTGACTCTCCGAGTTATAAATGAATAAAATAACACTTGAGGATTCAATTGTGTACTCTTCTTATAAAGAGACAGTATTTTCATTGCGACTGAGTAGCTATTGTCCACTTCAAACTAATTTAACAAGGATGTTACTCAAAAATGATATGCCTTCCTTCTCCCTTCTCTGTCTAGACTGATGGTGGTGGCGGGTGCTGCACTCATGGAGCCATCAATCAAGTCTGGAGCCAACCAGGTAGCTGATGTAGTGTTTGTGATCGAAGGGACGGCAAACCTCGGCCCCTACTTTGAATCTCTCCGAAAGAATTACATTTTGCCCGCTATTGAGTAAGTGTACACGGATCATCTCTGTATTTTGGTGATTTATACTGTTTTATATTTAGTTGGCGCCAGTGTCTCTGTACCGAAAACAACTGATCTTAAAGCTTACAACATGCAGCAGCGGTCTGTTGTGAGCTTGTAGATCTGCTATTTTCAGTGTAAGACTTGATGCGCAACAAAGTATGAATCAGGTTTGACAGACTCTGATATTTAACAGATACTTCAACGGAGGCCCCCCAGCAGAAACAGACTTTGGTGGAGATGTGAGTACTTCCCCACTACTTTTTCCGATGTTATTTGTCTTCTGCTTCTGATTTTAAACATACAAATAAGCTTTTTGCCATTGGTAAATTTGTCTCTCTCTCTTGCTTTCTCTCTCTAGTATGGAGGAACACAGTATGGTCTGGTGGTGTTCAACACAGTTGACTGTGTTCCTGAGTCGTATGTCCAATGCCACGCACCAACCAGCTCGGCTTTCGAATTTGTCTCTTGGATTGACAGCATACAGTAAGTTATGTAATGTTCAGCAGTTGACTACAGTGCTGGTACTCTACTTAACTTTATACTCCTTATTAAAACAAAAATAACAATAATTTTGTGAGAATTCAAATGTCCCCATCTTTCTTGACACAGATTCATGGGAGGTGGAGCAGAGAGTTGTAGTCTGATCGCAGAGGGACTCTCTGTGGCCTTGCAGCTCTTTGACGACTTTAAGAAGATGAGGGAACAAATGTAAGCTAGTCTTTCTGTTGTACACCACACCACTGGTCGTTTTTTCAAAGCAGTATCGCTACTGGTGTAGTGGTGCAAATATTCATGTATACACTGTATACCTTCCCCTGTAGAGACTAGGGAGGGATTTACCATATACAGTACTCACTATACAGTCTCAGTACCGAATACCCATCAATCTGGAGAGAAAGTCAGCTGCCAGTTAGTCTCGCTTAGCCAGACGACTTGAGATCTCAACCTACCGATACGTCTGGTGAATTCTAAATTCAGAGATATGAAAAATAACTGCATTGCAATGACTTTAGGACACCATACGATCATATTGGGAAGCCTGGGTGTTATCAGGATTCGTTTCCAAAGCAGTAGTCTGATCTCCGGATAGCTCTGGGTATTTTGACCTGATGCTGATACACTTCTCCAATTAGGTGTATAAAACAAGGCCTTTTTTCTGTTAACATTTTCAGTGGTTTGTTATTTTTATCGGCGGTCCACAAGTTCTACAAACAGCGAGAGCTGTCAATACTCTAGAAGAGAATCGAAGAAGGCATATCATGCCAGTTATGAAGCGTGCTTCAAAGCACATTATTTGATTGTTGATTAAGCGACAGGCTTGACAGAGAAAGAAGCAGTGCCATCAGCATCAGCACCAAAGCAGAAGCTGTAACTGAAGGCTGATTTGACATAGAGTTGCATACACCAGAACATAAGATACGAGAATATCAGTGGTTCTCAAAGTGGGGTCCGGGGATCCCCAGGGGTTCTTGGGAGTGTTCCACAGGGTTTTTCCAAAAAAGAAATAGGTGGAATATTTTAAATCTTGTATGGAGGTCCCTGGCCCAAGATATTTTCAGATGCCGGTCCGCAGCCAAATACTGTACATATTAACTTGGGAGTCCTTGACGTGAAACAGTTGAGAACCACTGCTTTACATTCATTACCCTATCTCTCTCTCTCTAATCTCTCCCCAGAGGTCAAACACACAAGGTGTGTGTGCTGCTGTGTAACTCTCCGCCATACTTGCTCCCTGCCGTGGAGAGTGTTACCTACACAGGCTGCACTGCAGACACATTGGCTAAACTCCTCAAAGATGTGAGTGACCTCTGAGACCTTGTGTGATTTGGTAGGCAAGTTATTATGCAGGGTTTCTGCCAAGCCTTAAAAAGTCTTACATTCATGCTTCAACGGTCTTAAAAATGCCACAGACAGGTAAAATATGATTTAATATTTATTTTTATTAAGTTGCATTTGTGCTTTTTCTTGATAGTCTTAAACCCTATAATACTTCCATCCATGAACGACAGCTGTTATTTTGTGAATTTTGTCATTTCTGCACTGAATGTCTTCTCCGAAAATAGCTGATATACAAGCTCGCAACGTGTTGCATTGTGACGTGTTGCGAGCTTTTAGATCAGCTATTTTCTGCAAAGAAACCCTGACATGAATTTCACCAAAACACACCCACACATGGATCATGTGGCACTAACCAAGAGCTGTTCATCCTTTTTAGAGAGGAATTCATTTCTCAGTTGTGGCACCACGAAAACTGCCAGCTTTACGTGCTCTTTATGAGAAGGCCTCACCAGTTGGGGGGGCAGCGGAACAACATCCAGACTACAGCCAAGACCCCTTCCATATGGTCTTAGTCAGAGGCATTGCACTTCCAGGTGAGAACTGAGACGTGACACACAGAAAGCTGACTTGTGCTGTTATTACACTGCTATTACACTGCTAGTGGTCATATTTAGTTTGTCAGCATAAAGGACCATACCGCGGTCAATACATGTCTTGTTACAGCTAAATCCCCAGCAATTTTGTGATGTAAGGAGTGGAGAAAGTCCGCCCTGGTAAACTCACCTAAACTATAACCCTATAAACAAATACATGGATACTTTGTCATATACATTCAATTTAACCTTTTACAGTAGAGAGGCTTCTAGATCATTAGAAATATGTCTGGTTTTGAATGCTAGACATTTACAATGTTCATTTATAAGCAGAAATATTGTACTCAAAGTACTGGAAATACAGTGTACTAAATCTAGCAGCTTCCTCTACTTGTCATGACACTGTGCAGTTCCTTTTTGCTGCCAGTGGACTTACCTTTTCAAAACTTAATTCCTTTCCATATAATTATATGAAAAAAGATGTTGTTTAGATATGGACTAGTATTTATATATCACAAGTGGTCTATATCTCTGTTGCCCTATCTTTAATTCACAGTTATAATGTAACTTTGACGAAACAAATGACAAACACACAATGACATTTTGTATGTTTCTTAGATTACAAGTGAGATTACTGTGCTTTTTTTTTTGGTGGGCACGGTGACGGCAGTAATGCTAGTACTGTGAGCCATACTCATTAGGCTAAACATGCCAGACCCCCGGAGGGATTATTTTAATCTGTTTATCTGTCTCCAGTTTCTTCTGGTGGAGGACCAGGGCCTCTAAAACCTGTGCTGCCCCCTCAGCCCCTGCCTGTCAACCAGCCACATGGACCTGCTCCACAAGGCCCTCCTTCTATTAGTCCTGCCCATCCTTATCAGGTAATAACTGAGCAGCAACACATAGAAAGAATGCCCCAAAGGGTGAAATCTTCTGCCAATTCAACCATTTGTTAATCGGAGAGTGTACATGTAACTACATTTGTACACTCTCAGAGTTACATTAACAATGAGGATTGTACTGTGTGTAGTAGCTATTTGGCTCCATTTCAGGCAATAGTGGCACTTGAATTCCTTTCCTTAGCATTTTGCCCTGCATTGTTCTTATTTAATCTGTCTCCGTCCAGAACCCCCCATCGATGACAGCCGCCCAGGCAGCTGCACAGATGGCCGTGGAGGCAGCCAACAACCAAAAGAGCCGATGTGAGTAGTGAGGCCTGCGCTCTCTGGGTCTTTGTCTACAATTTTTTTATATTGGCACAACTGAAGATCATCTGAATCTTGTAGTCTGATTGTCATGATTTGTTCTCTTTGTTTCTTCAGTTCCAGTGATGGTGAATCCAAGTCCTCCGTTCTCTGGCCAGCAAACTCTCCCATCCGTGGCTGGAGTTAAGTTGGCCCCACCTGGTCAGCCTAGTTTATCAACAGTCACCACGACAACACCTCCCATGATGTCACAGCAACAAGTCCCTCCCAATCAACAGCAACAGCAGGTTCAACCCCAAGGACAGCCACCACCCAATCAACAGCAACAAGCACCTCCCTTATCCTTAACCCAGCAGCAGGCTGCACCAAATCAACAGACTCCACTTTCAGCACAGCCTGGCATGGTAATATGCCCATCTCTACGCATATTTATGATGTGTTGTGTCAATTATTATTGATCAGAGTTAACCTTCTCAATAGTCCCCAGCTCATTTTAGAGCCTGTTTTAGATGGTAACAGCTGTATTGTAAGTATTCAGATTACTGTCAAGGCATGGAAAATTATACCAGTAATGCAGTTAGTTGTGTTGTGAACATGGTTACGGGAAACAATTGTGAATGTTTACTGATAACACTGACTGAAGTGACAATTTACTCTTAAATTTCTATTCTATACTAGCTATTATTGTTATATGAATATAACGGGACACAATTTATTTAGCCCTGAGGTGGATAGGCAAATGGCAATGCCTGCCAGACATGGGTCAAACTTGTATGCGTTTCTCTCCATAAATATATAGTAAGTGTTACTAAAAAACATGCTATTGATTTGCTGTTCTGTAAGTTGTTGTATATTATTTTCTAAACTGTACCAATAGTACATACTACATGAAGTACACATTATTTGCTTTGTCTTAAGTTCCTAACTTAAGTCCACCATTCTTGTTCACTATTTACTCCTCCTATTTCCCTAATAGACTGTTGTGACTGGAGCACAGGGCAACGCCAATCCAATTGGACAGCAACAAGCAAATAAGATTGTAGCATGGAGTGGAGTTCTTGAATGGCAAGAGGTAACAATCTGTCAACATTTAATTATACTAATAATGTAATATTATTACACTCATATAGAGACAATTATTTTGGATGTACTCTACTTACGAAGAGGTTTGAACTAAAGTGACAGACGTTTCATATTTATTCTGTAACAGAATTCTTGGAGGAGTTAGTCTTCCTGTGAGCATTTGATCACCACTACTTCTGAGGTCCCAGCAGCAAGTCTAAGAACAACCTGTCACATATTAATTTTACCTCCTCATACTGGCATTGGTTTAGCTCAAGGTCAACACTGATTTATTTGACAGTGGCACAATTGAGTCAGGAGAACACTAGCTAATGGCGTTCTTGTGACACTTGTCAGCCCAGCTCAAAGCGCTTGTGTTGTGAGCAGCTGTGATCAATTGCCGCTATTGACTCTACAGTCTCATTCCCCCTCTTTGGTGAGCCAAAATTATCTGAGCAAGATAACGGGGTCATGAGAGTGGGAGGCTAATGAAACCCTAAATCTATCCTCTGCAAACGCAGAGTTCCAGAAGCTCATGAAAGCTTGCTGTTAATTTGATTGATTGAATACTTTATTAACCGTTTGCAAAATAGTACAGAGGTACAATTATACAATAATGCTAAAAGGATAACACAAAAAGTCCTAAGGGCTTGTTTCCATTGTAGTCCTGTGTATTCAATTCATCGAGACATTTAAAGACATGCAATAACATACAAGAAATCATCAACACTAGAAGCAATAAAAGTATATGTACAGAAACATATATTACAGGGAGGACCAGATGCAAATTGCAACTGGTCCTGCAGGTACTCTCTTATGGCGGTTTTGAAGAAGGATAAGGAGTCACACATTTTTATGGCTGTTGGTAGTGCATTCCACATTTTGGTGGCATAACAGTAGAATGAATTCAATCCCATGTTCTGCAGAATCTGAGTTGAACGAGATCACTTTATTTCATCCAATGCATCTCACAGGCTTTCAGCTCCATAAGTGATTCTTCTCCAGAGTTATCTGTAATGTTGGAAAGGATTACACCCCAGAGACTTAAAACTCATTTGAAGAAATGGTTGATTATAAAAGTACTCACAAGGGATGCCATTCAACGTAGGCTTAGCTTGGCCCAGAGTAAATTTGTCAATATAATACATTCCGTTTTTGGCTTAATTTTAATCAGCAATCTCTTAAAAGGTTTTCCCAATAAATGACAAGGTAAGCTACAAGGTACTTGTGATGGCTTGATAACCTTTTTATCCACCCACACAATGCTAGGTACTGTAGATGCTTCAGCTTAACATTTTTGAATCGTTATGGTTGAACATCAGGCTCATTCCGAACCCGTCTTTACCCACTGGATTCATTTATGTATCCTCCATGGCATGCTTAACATTGACCATGAATAACCCATATGTCTTCTGAAGAAAACCTAGCACAATACATTTATAATGGCAAGCAGAAAGCCTGACCAATATGGGATTGATTAATTATTGATCCTGTATTGATGCCCCAAAGAAGAATGGTGCTGGTTATTTTCCCAGTGGGAGTGGTGTATTGACCCTCCTAGCGTTGCATTCCGTGGTTGTCAGAACAATTGCTCATGTTCTAGGCGAGGTTTCTGCTTGGAGATTCTAATGAAATAACATATCAAAGCCCCCGGACATGGAATGTTGGCCGTGTGTTTTCTGTGTATAGTTTTAGCTTAACTTAGTAACCTCATTTGTCATCTGGCTGTCATTTCGGTACCTTACCCACCACCTCTCTTCCTCTCTGTATTCATACTTTCTGCAGAAGCCTAAAGCCTCGTCTATGGATTCTGCTACCAAACTCACTCGCTCTCTGCCATGCCAGGTGCAGGTCAATCAAGGAGAGAATCTGTGAGTTTCCGAGCTACATCAAAAACGATATAATCTGATATTAGCTGTACCAACTCTTATTCTGGTGCTTATTTTCATACTATTTATAATGGTATGTATAATATTGCTGTCTATCCGTGCTGTATCCCATAACAGAAACACAGACCAGTGGCCACAGAAGCTTATCATGCAGTTGATTCCACAGCAGCTGCTGGTGAGTCTTAATACGTGTGTAGGATGCATCACCGTTTAAAGGCATCACTAATTCATGAAGGATGCATGAGGAAATGTCTCTGTCTTACACTCCCTCTCTGACTCTCTCTGTCTGCAGACAACCTTAGGTCACCTCTTCAGAAACTCTCGGATGGTCCAGTTTACCTTCACTAATAAAGACGTGGAGTCCCTGAAGGGCCTCTATCGTATAATGGCCAACGGTTTTGTAAGTTGTCTACTCTAGCGTGTGTCTCCCACAAAAAACTCCCAATGCCTTTATTTCTCTTTTCACTGCCCAATGCCCATATCCATCAGTCTGCACCTCAATACAATTTACATAAGTCATGATTGAGTGCACGTTCGTCTCTGTTAACTATTCTATTCATAGTCCAGACATATCATACATGGACTAAAATTATGCAATAGCAGACCCCAGCAAACATCCGCATGGGCATGTCTGGAGCTACACTTTGTGACACGTACCAAGCGTTCACATACAGTTAGAGTACCAGTGTCCCACAAAGCATTGGCTTGGCATGAAACTGTTTCACATCAAAGACAGAGAAAATCTGATTCTGCTAGACTTGGCAAATGCAGCAAAAACTTGCTTTTAAAAAACGTAAAGGTAGGGTAAGTGATATTTTTTGGTTAAAACAAAAAGTATTTTGTTAAAAGGTTAAAATACTATATTCTGATAGTAATCATTGCTATAGAGTGTTTGTTCAGTAACAGATGTCTCCCTGTCTCTCCAGCTCTTTAATAAACAGAAAATACATTTTTCGGTAGGTGTCAAAATCTCAGCCAATCAGGAGAAAGTACCCATTTTTAAGCTTAATTTGTATAGTGTTCCAGTTAAAATTTTGTCTGCTCATTTCTTAGTGTCATCACTTCCAATTTCACTTGTTTAATCTATATCCTGATTGAGTTCTCTGTCCTGGTTGGATAAAATTGGAAATGAAACTAAAAAAAAAAAAAAAAAAACTACAAAATACATTTTCTGTTTTATAAAGAGCTGGAGAGACATGGAGACTCTTTATATGGACAGGACACTCTATAGTAACGAGCACTATCAGAACATAGACCCATTTTGCAATTATTTGAATAATTGCAAATCACTTACCCTACCTTTAATAGGACAGTAAAATTATTGATGCGTAATGTGAGAACACGATAGGCATCCTGAAAACGAATCCATTGCATTTGTTGACAAATAATGGAAAATAATGCTTTACAAATGGCCAAAGTTTGAAATTCATCAAGAATATGTTGAAATCGGTAAACCATATCACGACTTGACTATGAAAAGACTAACCACTGTGGATTGGCAGTGTGCTGTATGCTCCTTGTACTTGCATAGGCGCCTTTAGCCCAATAATGATACTGACCCGCAGTGCTGTGTTGAATACACTAGAGGGTGCACAAGGCCAAAACTATGAATCACATAAAGTCAATCAAGATAATGGGACTTTTAAGGGGGCATTAATTGTTTTGGTTTGATTCAGTTCCAGACGGCTACTGGCTGCTTGGAAGGATTTTGTTAATGTGGTACATTGAATGTTAATCAGATTATAACATGGAGAAATTGCAGGCATTAACTGGTCTGCATCATCTGTATTTGGTTTGTGCTTTTGGAATTCACTGTATGAATCCGATAATACACAGGTTCAAATAAAAAGAAAACTAAAACAAATGCTCTGCATCACAGTGGCTCCCAAGGCCTCACTCTAGTATGTTTTTGGACCCTCCTGCAGGCTGGATGCGTTCACTTTCCCCACACAACGTCCCCCTGCGAAGTGCGGGTGCTAATGTTGCTGTTCTCCTCCAAGAAGAGAATATTCATGGGCCTCATCCCCAATGATCAGAGTGGCTTTGTCAACGGCATCCGGCAGGTCATTACCAACCACAAGCAGGTCCAGCAGCACAGAGCGGTGAGTTGTACTGAAGTGGTATGTGGTGTGAGGGCCGCGCTATGAGCTTGTAGATATGCTATTTTTGGGGGGGAAAAATGAAAATGTTTGCAAATCTTTGAATATATATTATATATATATATAGATATATATTCGAGGACGAATACATATCATTTTGGGTGGTCCTTGACAGTAAAAAAGCAACTTACGTTTTTTCTCAGCAGAATTTTTTTTTTGTTGACCTTCACGCAGTACTACTTGTCAACCAGTAGTCAGACATGCAAAAGTGTCACTTTTCAGCTACAGTCACCTTTTTGAACCCAAATAGGGCAATTGTGTGACACCTGACCCGATAGAAAACAACATGTTGTCACCTTTTTCACCTCGGGGCACACCTGACCCGATAGAAAACAACATGTTGTCACCTTTTTCACCTCGGGGCACACCTGACCCGATAGAAAACAACATGTTGTCACCTTTTTCACCTCGGGGCTGTTTGCATGCCTGAGTAGTGGTCATACCCCACCACAGGATCTCAATTTCTCAGTAGACGAGCAGGGAGAACAAATGCAACCACCGCAGTTGTTAGTTATATTGTATTAAAAAGCGAGTTCTTTAGTTAAAGTAGAATTTCGCCCCACGTTATTCTTACCTTTATTATGACGTTATGATATCCTTCCTAGGACGAGTGGTACAGTACAGAAATTCCATAACTCCATAACGGATCCGCCACAGTTAAAAACCCTGGCCTATGGTTCTTGGTTTAAATCGCACATTTTAATACTATTTTAACCCATTGAGACCTGAAGCCGATTCTACGTGTCTCCTAAATCTCAACAGTTTTCTGAAAAACCTATGTTTCTATATCAGTGGTGCTCAATCTTTTTCATGTCAAGGACCCCCAAAATTATATGTATTTGGCCGCGGACCCCCATCAAAATATTTTGTTCCAGGGACCCCCCAGAAGCAACAATTTGAGTTAAAAATGTTCGCTTTAAAAATATATATATTCAAAGATTTGCACACATTTTCACGATTTTTCAAAAATAGCAGATCTACAAGCTCGTAGCGCGGCACTCGTGCCGCGCTATGAGCTTGTATATCTGCTATTTGTTAATAGCCCAAAGTGTAAAATAATGCTTTTTAGCTCAAATCTAAAAATGACACAGTTCCAGATCTTAATGGGTTAATTATAATTATAATTTTCTGGAGAGATCTGATGTTTACAGTGAGAGAACATTATGCAACTCGTTGTTCTTGAATGCGCTCGACCGCAAGCCGCGCTTTCACAACACCTCCGGTCGGGCGCCGGAAGTGTCGTGAAAGCGTGGCTTACGGATGGATGGATAGTAAATAAAACATGTTATTCATAACATTTTGTATAGTTGTAAATGTTGTGTCACAGCACATCAGTTTGCCTCAGCCTTACTGTTTGGGAACCACTGATTTATGGAAGGCAGAAGAAGTTTTAATGAAAACCTTTTTTTTCTTATTTTGTCGCAATTACATATTCTGTGCGCATTGCTAATGAAGAACAATCTTCGCATAATTACAATTTCTATTTATCGTAGTTAAGGTTTCTCTGTGGAAGGCCCGGAGCAGATTATGCAGTTGAGTTGGATTTGGAAATTGTTCTTTTTTGCACAGGAATAATTGTGTTTACTGAAATGTCACATGTGCTCTAAATCTCTATTAAAGAGTTTTTTTCAGGTTACTGAGTTAAAGAGAGAACATTAAATGTTTAGTGCTAAGGAGAGAAAGGTTCATATACGTAGTAGCATATAAACTCATTCTGCATATTGTACTGTAGCTGGTAGGGAACAAAATATAGTATGTATTTGTATGGAAGTATTCTTATCCTCAAAGGCTCTAGGCTGACTAGTGAGGGTGGTATGGAGTGAGCTTGTTAAATTTCAACAAGAGGAATGGAGGACGTTGTGTTGTGTTTACTATCTTCCTTACATACTTTGCAAGGGGGAGGGTACATTTTAATTTGTGCTTACAAGAGGGATGCTGTCCTCTCTCTCAGTTGCAGGGGTTAGCTCTCTCTGTAGAGATGTATGAATCTCATTTGTTAGCAGAGAGAGAGAGAGAGAGAGACAGAGAGACATACACGTACACACTCTCAGAGAAACACCCAACAGTCATGCTCATTTCCTTAAAAAACTTTTAACCAATTAATTAAAACTCTTACTGCATGAATACACTTGAGACTAGAGATTATCTTTCTCAAATATGCATAATGTCTCGTCTTTTGAAATTATCTTTTTAACAGTGTTTGAAAATCTCTTCAAATAAAACAAATGTTACAATAAAAACTGTATTTGTATCAATTTAAATTGTGTTTATTAAAAAGTCTTTAGGTAGGAAGGGGGGAAATGTCTGAAGGGCTCAAATGTTTTGCCCGACCTCGTCCCATTGCTGTGCGGCAGCTATAGTTTACATTTATGTCAACCAATTATGTATTTGGTGGCAATATACTGTACACAGTCAAAACTATCCAACTGTCTATGGGCTGAATTTCTGATGCATGATCCATAGGAGAAAATATGTTCTGTAGAGACATTTGGAGGACGAATGCATTGCTAGTTCTTTCTCTGTGCCTCAGTCTTTTTCCCCAGTTAAGTTCAGTATGCATTTTCGGCATGAAAGTTGCATGATCGATAACGTCAAAAGTGTTTAAGTAACTGTCACGTAAAATGTTTAAACGTCAATAATGGTCAAATCAAATGTAATAAATGAATAAACGGATGATCTCTCTCTGTCTGACTCTCTCTGTCTGCTCCTGCAGCTGGGTGGTGCTGGGGGTCCGATGCCACCGGGCCAAGTCCCCCCCAACCAGAACTTCCTCAACAGGCCCACTGGCCCCATTCCCTCTGTCGCTCATGGCCAGGTCCAGCAGCAGGTAATGTTAACCCCCATCTGTCTGTCTGTCTGCCTACACACCCCTCCTCTCTCAACACTGCTCCTCCTATGGCTGCTGCATTGCCACCCTGTTCAAACCTTCTGGTCTGGGTGTGCCTGGATGTCTGCATGCCCTGCTGTTAACCCTTTCCTTCCCTTTCTTTTTTCCCCCACACTTCCTCCTCCCTCCCCCTTTCCTGTCTCTGGTCTGTCCTGTGTCCAGTCTGTGGTGGTGGGCATGCCCTCCGTTAGTCAGGTCACTATGATGGAGGAGCAACAGAGGCAGAACAACCTGGTGAGACTTTAAGCCCAATTTGTACTTTGTCGTCGTACGACTGCCAAAATAGAAGATTTAAAAAAAAAGTAATGCCGTTGTACGACAAAGTATACATTAGCCATTAACGTCCCAATGAACGTGCAAGGTATGAAACATGAAGTGTACTGGTGTTGTTGGTAGAAGTACATATTACAAATAAAATCCATTACACTCACTCGCACACACAACCACGAGTCATTCTCCTTCACTGTTCAGCAGCAGTCTTTCGACAGCTCATTTCCACTTAACAGCATGTTTTCTTTCACTGTTGAATACTCACCACATACAGTAGCATGTCTGTGTAATGTTTGGTTTTATGAGAAACGCATTAATTCTTGTGTACCAGCTGGCATCCATTACGTTAAGCATCTCCAGTGTCTACATAATGATGACCCACACAAGACCGCTTGAGCTGCCACCGTTATTTAGTTCTTTATTCAACACATTATCAGTTATATTGACAGATATGGTCAAAATGGAACTTGCGCCTCCACTAAAACTACATGTGTGACATGCATCCAGATGACGATGAGAGCCGCTGGACCGGCCAACCAGCAGCCATCCGTCACCGGTGCGCCGCCCAACCAGGTCGCTCAAGGCGGACCAGCCCAACCCCAGGGCCCCATGCTCCGCCTTCCGAACCCGGGAGCCAATCCACAGCTGCGCAGCCTACTCCTCAGCCAGCAGCAGCCAGTAAGGGCACCACATAACTATATGAGTAATGTCCATTACATGTGTCGGCAGTCATTGAATAACTCACCATGCAGTCAAGTGTATGTCTCAGAGTATCAAGTGATCTTTAGGGTTCTGCGCACACACACACACACACACACACACACACACACACACACAAACAAACAAACAAACAAACAAACAAACAAACAAACAAACAAACAAACAAACAAAAAGAAGAATATTTGTAGAAGTTAACATGTTGTGGTCTGTGTGTGTGTCTCTCTCAGCAGGGTGGGGTGTCTCACATGCCTGGCATGATGCCTCACCAAGGTTTAGGGCAGCAGTTGGTACATCCAGCGCCAGGAGGTGGGGCTCCAATGCAGGGCCAGTGGAGACAGCCTCTATCAGGTTAGAATGTTAAGTACCGTATACGCAAACATCCCATGTGTGGAGAGGGATTCCTGAAAGATCGTACTCAAAAGTAGAAGTTCTAATTACGTAATTAAAATAGAAAAATGTTAGTTTGTTGCTTGCAAATGTCACCAGAAGATGTTGCCAGATCCCAATTACGCTTGGCTCTCTACTTAGGTTTTACCTTTAAGAATCCCACTATTAAAATTAAATGGAAACAAATACTCATAATACTCAAAATGAAGTAAATCTAGAAATACTCTTAACAATTATCAAACTCGCAAGTCCCAAGGAGTCATTTTTGTGTTCTAGTAATCATCATCTTTACCAATTTCAAATCTCTGGCTTTTCATATCAGTAAACTTGCCTCTAACTTAACTCAATCAGTAAATCTTACCCTTTCTCCATCCTTCCATCATTCTCTCTTCAAGGTCAGATGCTGATGGCTGGAGTTCAGAGAGGAACCGTGGCACAGCCAGGAATGCCCCAGGTCTCCAGCGTTATGGAGGACGAGATTCTCATGGACCTTATATGATTTTTGGACTTTTTCCAGTGGTTTTTAGTTCCACCTTGGCATCTGTTTGCCTGTCATTTAAACATACAATGGCAAACAAATGCTTTGTTACTTTTGCCACCTACTGTATGTTCAACTTAACTGCTACGCAACCATTTTCTGTTTAATTTAAAGTTAATTAGTGGCACACAATATGAACATAAACCTTTCATTTATATGGTCAAACCAGCATTCACATACAGACTCATACTTTATGCTAATCCACACATTGAAGCCAGACAGCCCATTGAATTCAGCCCATTGAGGAGGAGTTGTGCTTCTGATGACTTGCCTCTTGATACCTGTTTTACATTTTATTACTGAAGTATAGAATATTTTTACTTTGCTGGTAGATTTTTATTTTAATTATGAGGTACATTTTATTGAGATTAAATAAATAAATGTTTTGTTAAGGCACTCGGCTAAATGGAAAACAAATTTTTCCTCACCATGAGAACATTTTTACAGCGTGGCATAGGGCTGTGCTGTCTACAAACCCCTAATGTCTCTCAGCGACAATGTTACAGCATTGTATTTACGGGAATGATCGATTGTGGGGACCAGAGTTATAGGATTAGTCAGCTGGTTGGCGCCTAGAAACGGACTGGTCAATCACAAAGCACTCGTTCCTCTAGGCCAGGGGTACTCAACTACAAATCTTGAGGGTCCACAAATAATTTTTTGAATAAGGCAAAGGTCCGCTTATTTAAGTTGGTCAATCGAGCTTAGCTCATCAAATCGGATCCCCTCCCAACCAACCAACTTAATAAAACTGGGGTGCAGAGCAGTGGCGCGAATCTGGGTTGAGGCTAAAGGGGGTCGCGCGCGCCAACATTTTTAGTTTTTTTTAAATGTATTTTCCTCTAATCTAGCTAATTTGACACTGTGTTATGTCAATTCTTCATTATTAATAACTTACGATGCATAAGTGGGTTCAGGTTCTATTAAATAAGTATTTTTTATTATTTTAACATTTATTTCCCAGGGTCCACAGGGAGGTGTCCCGCGGTCCGGTCCTGGACCGCGGTCCGCCTGTGGAGTACCCCTGCTCTAGGCTATATCATCAGGCTGCACTGGTCTATCTCTGATAACTTAGTTAAACCCATTAAGACCTGAGGCCGGTTCTACAAATGCTTTCCAAAAGTAGTTCTCACACTTTCAAGATTTTTCAAAAATGTTCAAAAATAGCAGATGTTTCGTGCCGCGATGCGTGCTTGTATATCTAAAATGTTTGAATAGCCAACGCCAAAATCAAAAATGACACGGATGCTTTCCCGCTTTTAATGGGTAATAGGCTATGGGCCCTATCTTCGCCGGTGCCTTACCCATTACCCCTAAACTTCTTTGCCATTTTTTACTATTTTTAAAAACTTTTTAAAAATGGTTCAAATAGACAATCTACAAGCTCACAACGTGTCGATGTAGACTGTAGACAGTGCTTGAAGTCCACTTCAAGCACTGTCTAACAACAATGTGCTTTATTAATCAACATGTCAGAGATCCACATGGATGGAAGCCAAAAAGACTGGGCTAAATAGTGACGATATCATAGTGGCCTCGCCTTAGCGAGCCCATAATAATAATGATTATTACTGTTATTTGTATTAATCACGATACAGCACCTTTTCAAGGGTGTGAAGTACTGTAATGCAGTAACCTTTACCTAGGTTAAGCTTGCATCACCAGCCTTTCCTCTGTAGCCTACTACATGAGGAAATGCTGGTTTGAGTGGTTTCTGTTCTATGTTCAAAGTCTACAGTAGGTGGCGCTATGGCAAAAAAAAAGTGATGGTGAAACTGAAATTAAACTACCGTAATAACTAACTTACCTGAGACATAATGTTGAGACGACAAGAGGAAAGGGCGCCCGTCGGTCGGTGCGGTTTCAAGTCCCGATGATGAGACAACAACACTACTTCACCATGGCTCAGAGCCTCTCATCTTCAGCCACAGACGAAGTGTCCGCTTGGATGAGGAGACTAGTGGTGTTGGAGGAGTTTGTGTTCAAACTAAAGGGTGTCCTGATGTTGTGGGCTACAGAGCACAGGATGCCAAACAGCTGGAAAACTTGGTGAGTGTTTCTGTGGTCTGGTTGGTCGTTCATTTTACACTTTCCCCATTGTTAATTTAACTATGAGACTGTACACATTTGGTTTGACACTGAGGATTTTTCTGCCTATGGTATATTGGAAGCAAGAGTGACTTTTGGACAAAACTCGTTTACTACTATGATTTTGCATGTTAAAAGTAAGTTGTGAATTAGGCCTAGGTAACATTCTCTAAAACATTTTGGTGAAATGACATGAGTGATAGGCAGAGCTAAGGTCCAATTATTTATATACACCACAGAAGACAAGCTTAATGTTCAAAACTGTAATTACATGCTTTTTTTTGTGTGTGTCTCACTAGCCTAGTAGCTATGGATGCTTCATTTTCTTTTTGAGTCAGCATGTCTTCCAAGGCAAGCCCCCCGAGCCTCCAGCTAGATTCAATAGAAACGAAAACGATTGAATCTAGCTGCAACTTCCATGTCACTCGTGTGAACATAAGCTTGCCAGCTGTCAAATGATCAAATCAGATCCACTCTCACACAAAATGCAGACCTGTTGACATAGGTATACATACACACACTCACACTCACACACCATACCCACACTACACATGATGATAAAACCACATATGAGAACATATCAAAATATATCAGACAACATGGACACAGAGAGCAGCAGCCACTGTTGTGATAACAATTCACAGGAAATGAAATTATCCAGCTGTGATTTCTAAGGAACTAATCTGGCTCGGAGGCAGAAAGGTTATGTGAGACATCTTCTTAGTGATAGAGAGAGAGAGTAGTAAATAGAGCGAGATCTCCAGTCTGCAGAGTCATTCTAAAGTCATAAACCCGCTGGCACAATATTTCCAGTCAGTCATATGACTTTGGCAAAGATATTAGGTCTTGTCTTTGTGTTGTTTCCCCCTGCATCCCTTCCCCAAACGACCACAATGGAAACAAGCCTTGTGTTTTTATCCTTTTGTCTGCTCATTTCTTTGTGTTATCACTTCCAATTTCACTTGTTTAATCTGTATCCTGTGTGAGTTCTCTCTCCCGATTAGATAAAATTGGTATCCTGACCTGAAAAATGCATTTTCTGTTTAATCAAGAGCTGGAATGACAGGGAGACCCCCGTTACTACAAACACACTATATCAATGAGTACTATCAGTATATACTGTAAAGCAATTTAACACTTATTTTAACTAAAACAATCACTTACCCTACCTTTAAGCATGTCTTGCCACAGAACCATTACTATTTTATCATGATAAGGGGTATAACACTACCAAGATCTTCGTGTTTCAACGGTAGCCAAGTTTTAGTAGGATTGGTACATTGATCCGAACTTCTCGGAATGGAAGAACACACCACAGCTGTGTGCTCTTTGGTTTAGGACTAACAGTTTATCTTGACTGAGGATGTTGCCATAACTATCATAGCATATCCAAACAAAGCTAGGCACCTCAGGAGTTTCATGTTCAGGAAAGCAGATAATCTACTCAGCACATGACCCTCCTTGTCATGAGGCATGGAGAGAGAACTGTTTTTTAACTGGTATTACCAAGGGTTCATATTCGATTCTTGATAATATATTTAATATATTCACCCAGTATTTCTTATATGATTAATAACCTAATGTATATATTACCATGGAAAAACACCTTCACTGGCTTGATATCCAGACCAGTTATGTAGATGACCTCACTGTAAGCCAGTTGAAACCAGTATTTTAACAAGCTCAGTGAGCTGTTTTGGCAGGGATCCGGCCTGGTAAGTAAAAGTTGGACAGATGATGTTGCTTATCTTGTGTCAGACAGATGGTTTTGTGGTTTGTAAGACTTGGAAAACAATTTCAGGAACAAACGGTATCAAAGATACCAGGAAAAACAGCTCTGGGCTGGCCCATAATTATATGGTTTCTTAATCAGTACATAACAGCAGCATTGAACCAAAGCACTGTGTCCCTGCCATTGTTTACTCCACACCTTTTTCCATTTAGAGAGACTTAACCTGTAGGTCTTCACCTCCTTTTGTAATCATATTCCACTTATCTCTCTTCAAATTTTTCTCTTGCCACATGCTTTACATGTAGGAGGACCGTGACTAGGATTCCAATAGATTGTGTCAATAGATTTCAGGGCGTTGTAAATAATAGCCGACGGCTAATTGATAACATTTTGTAGGCTTAGATATTGATTAATAGAATATTATAGATATTTTATAGACAATATATTTTGGCATAGTCCCTTATTTTTTGAGAGAAGTTGCCCATACAACAGTGCATCCAGTGCAGTAGAACCTCTCTCTGTGATAAACGAGACACCTCTCCTCTCTTGGCAGGTGTACATGTTTGCCTGTACCTCCATTCCTCTATGGAAAAGCCTGCTGTCACTCAGTTGTGTAGATTTGAATCCATTGTCTCTCTGACTGTGCTGTTCTGTTTGTCCTGTCAGAGTGAGAGGGAGAAGAGTGAGCGCCTGGAGGCTCAGAGGGAGAAACAGAAGGACCTCATTGTCCAGCTGAAGACTCAGCTGGATGACCTTGAACACTTTGCCTACCAGGAGGGAAGCTACGACTCCCTACCGCAGTCGGTAAATTAAACTGTGGTGTGGTATAAGCTTTACACTGTCCTCAAGTGTTTGTTTAGGCAAAATTCATAGTGAGCATTCAATGTGGTATTGTTTCCCTGTTATTTTAAATGCCTAACAAATCACATGTCACAGTTGTTTGACTGTATTGGCTACTCCACCTACAGTACCTGTCTTGCATGTTTCAGGTCTTCATTGGGCTGATTGAGCTGATTTAGAGTCCACACATGTGTGTGTTGTGTCAATTATTATTGATCAGGGTTAACCCTATCAAGAGTCCCCGCTTCATTTTGGAGCCTTTTTAAACGGTAAAAGCTGATTTGTATGTATTCAGATTACCGTCGAAGCCTTGAAAATACCACCAGTAATGCAATCATATCAGACTGTATGTTATTGAACATGGTTATAGGAAAGTTAACTGATAATATTGACTTAAGTGATAATTTGCTCTTTCTATTCTATGCTGTGCTAGTTGTGCTATTATTGTTACATGAAGATAATAGAATATACTTTATTCATCCATGAGATGAAGTTGGGTAGGGAAAGGGCAATGCCTGCCAAACATTCGTCAATCATCGAGTTTTTCTCTAGTAAAGTAGTCTAGTAATGTGAGTAAAAGTCGAGGCTTGCAAGATAAATGATGCCATTAATTTGCTGTTCTGTTGTATATTTTCTAAGCTGCACCAACAGACTACTGTACGTCAAGTACTAATTATTAGCTATCCTAACTTAAGTCCACCATTCTTGCTCAGTATTTAGTCCTCCTGTTTCTCTAATAGACTGTGCTAATAGTTGTGACTGGAGCACAGGGCAACGCCAATCCAATTGGACAGCAACAAGCAAATAAGATTGTAGCATGGATTGGAGTTATTGAATGGCAAGAGGTAACAATCAGTAAGAAAAAAGAATGACATAGATTATATATTACTATCCTATAATATGATTACACTCATATAGAGACACAAACATTTTGGATGTACTATGAGAATTTGTACTAAAATGACATACACACTTTTATTTATTCTGTTATAGAAGTCTAGCAGGAGTTCTACCTAACAATATGTGATGATCACCACTACTTCTGAGGTCCCAGCAGCAAGTCTAAGAACAACCTGTCACATATTGTTATCTAGTGTGATTAATTGCTCATTTTACCTCCTTATACTGGCATTGGTTTAGCTCAAGGTCAAAACACTGATTTATTTGACAGTGGCAAAATTGAGTCAGGAGAACGCTAGCTAATGGCTTTCTTGTGACACTTGTCAGCCCAGCTCAGTGTTTGTGTTGTGAGCTGGTGTGATCAATTGCCGCTATTGACTCTACGGTCTCATTCCCCCTCTTCGGTGAGCCAAAATTATCTGAGCAAGATAACAGGCCATGAGTGAGAGTGGGAGGCTAATGAAACCCTAAATCTATGCTCTGCAAAAGCAGAGTTCCAGACAACCATAGTGGAAGCTCCTGAAAGCTTGCTGTTAATTCACTATTTATTTCATCCAATGCATCTCAGCAGGCTTTCAGCTCCATAAGTGATTCTTGTCCAGCGTATCTGTTGGAAAGGATTACACCCCAGAGACTAAAACTAATTTAAAGAAATATAGTTTATTATAAAAGTACTCACAAGGGATGCCATTAAACTTAGGCTAAGCTTGGCCCAGAGTCCATTTTTGTCAATATAATATGTTGTGTTTTGGCTTAATTTCAATCAGCAATCTCTTAAAATGTTTTCCCAATAAATGACAAGGTAAGGTACTGACTTGTGATGGCTTTGATAACCTTTTCTATCCACTCGCAGAATTCTAGGTACTGTAGATACCTGAGGTTATCAGAATAAAATACATTTGGTGCTTTTCTTTTTTTTCAGGCTCATTCAAAACCCGTATTTTCCCACTGGATTAATTTCTGTCTCTCCTCCGTGGCATGCCTAAACATGGACCATGAATAACCCATGCCTTCTAAAGAAAACCTAGCACAATACATTTATAATTGTATTAATGGGCAGCACATAGACAGCAGAAAGCCTGACCCAATATGGGATTGATTAATTATTGATCCTGTATTGATGCCCCAAAGAAGAGTGATGCTGGTTATTTTCACAGTGGGAGTGGTGTTTTGGAAAATGTTTTGCATTCCGTGGTTGTCAGAACAATTGCGAATGTTTTTTATGTAAGCTTTCTGCTTGGAGATTCTAATGAAACTATAGGTTCGGCCCGGTATGAGGCCCTCACATCTAGTGTTCGGGCCGCTACACGGCCCTCATACCTCATAGTGTCTGTCTGTGTCCCTTTTGTGCCCATATATGGAGATCTCTGTATCTGTCAGTCCTTGTCCCTTGATGTCATCAGCATATGCCCATATATGGGCATATTGGTTGGATCGGCGGTTCTGGACAACTGGGTATCCGAAATACTCGACGGCGGGCACCGCACTCCCTCGAGTCCTTGCCGCTGCGTGCGCCAAGTTTGAAGTCTGTCGGTCCCATATATGCACATGACCATATATGGGCATAGCAGTCGGATCTCTGTATCTGTCAGTCCTTGTCCCTTTTATACCCACATACGGAGATCGCTGATGTCATCAGTATATGCCCGTATATGGGCATGCGCATTTGTGGCCATGTATGGAGCTGGCTGATTTGTTTGCGCCTGATGCCATGACGACACATTGAGGTTAGACAACACACTCCATATTTGGGCGTAGCTGCATTGGGAACTCTGGTTATGGCTGAGTCATAGTGACATGACCACGACGATGTGGTCCCTGGGCCCGCCCACCCACCCGCCGCCCACCCGCCGCCCTCCCTTAAGCCAGCTTTAGTATAGGATAACGTATCAAAGCCCAGGCCTAGGACATGAAATGTTAGCTGCATGTTTACTGTGTTTGGTTGAGCTTAACTTAGAAACAGCCTGCTGTCCCGTCTGCACCTTACCCCCTCTTTTCCTCTCTGTATTCATGCTTCCTGCAGAAGCCTAGAGTGTTGTCTATGGATCCTGCAACCAAACTCACTTGCACTCTGTCATACCAGGTGCGTGTCAATCAAGGAGAGAATCTGTAAGTAACTTGAGGTTTATTTAGCTGCTTATTTGCATAGTATATCAACTTAACTTTGTTGCATACAGGTGTAAAAAAGTGACTGAAATTATTTGTCGTACAACCTCCATCATTACAGTGTCAAGATAATTGGAAAGAGGTGGATAAAAAAAGAAATGGCCTGTGGTCCTCTGCTGCTGTGGCCCATCTGCCCCACGGTTTGATGTGTTGTGCTTTCACAGATGCTCCTCTGTATACCTCGGTTGTAACGAGTGGTTATTTGAGTTTCTGTTGCAAGGCATTTTGGCCCACAGAACTGCCGCTCACTGGAATTTGTATATTTTTTTGCTCCATTCTCTGTAAACCCTAGAGATGGTTGTGCATGAAAATCCCAGTAGATCAGCAGTTTCTTAAATAAACCAGCCCGTTTGGCACCAACAACCATGCCACATTCAAAGCCACTTTCTTACCCATTCTGATGCTCGGTTTGAGCATCAGATTGTCTTGACCATGTCTTTTTTAATATTTCTTTCATGATCAACACTTCATTTGAGTTTGACCTTTTAGTAGAACAAATAATAAAACAAATATACAAATAAACATGTAATACAAATGAACAAATGAACAAAACTCCCAGTGCCTCTCTCTTTTCCACTGCCCATATCCATCAGTCTGCACCTCAATACCATTTTCATGAAACATGATGGACCGCAGCTCCATCTCGGTCAAAAACTAAAGTTCATAGTCCAGATGTAGCATACATAGACTGAGCTGTACACCAGCAGCACATAGGTGTGCTGAACAGAGATTGTGGGGGGCCCAGACGGTTGGCGTAACCGTCTGGGCACCTAGGCTGGTAATCCAGCTTGACAGCGTTTTGCAGGTTCGACTCCCGATCCCGATGAACTTTGCTTTGTCACCCGCCCATCTCTCCCCCCATTTCTTGTCAGCCTACTGTAATCTGTCAATAAAAGGCAAAAAGCCAAAAAAAAATATCTTTAAAAAAAAAAGATGATGTGGGGTAGTAGTAGCCTCGGAAACCCAGGTTTTTTTTTTTGTTACAAAAGAGGGTAGTAGTGACTGGCAGTTTAATCACTAATTGTTCATGAGTGATTAGAAATGGATTACAAAATATGAAACGGGGAACGAGCCCAGTTCTTCTCAGAAATAGCGCCCAGTTCTTCCAAACAGCTCAAGTTCTCTCAAGTAGCCTGTTCTTTGGTTACCCTGTCAGAGCCTTTTGCCCACTATGATACTGACCTGCAGTGCTGTGTTGAGTACTCTAGAGGGTGCACAAGGCCAAACTATGAATCACATAATGTCACTATCAAGATAATGGGACTTTTAACTCTTTGACTTAATAGGGCGCATTAATTGTTTTGGTTTGATTCAGTTCCAGACAGCTACAGCAGTGTCTGCTTGGAAGGATTTTGTCACTGTGGTGCATTGTTTTTGAATATTAATCAGACTGTAGAGAAATTGCAAAGGCATTAACAGTTCTGTATTTGTTTGATTGTATGAATCAGATAAGTACTGTTTTGATTTCAGAAAACTACTATGATTTAATTGGACACATAATAAAATGAAAATAAAAAATAAAACCTAAACAAATGCACTGCTTGCCTTGCATAATGGCTCCCAAGGCCTCATTTTCTGCTTTGGACCCCCCCCCCCCCCCTACAGGGTGGTTGATTTCACTTTCCCACCACCACATCCCTCTGCAAGGTGCAGGTGCTGATGTTGCTGTTCTCTTCCAAGAAGAGAATATTCATGGATCTCATCCCCAATGACCATTGTGGCTTCATCAACAGGAATCCGGCAGGTCATTACCAATCAAAAGCATGTCCAGCAGCACGGAGCACTGAGTTGTACTGAAATGGTGATGGGGGAATGGTGGATGTGGAGGAGAAGGGAAAGATGAGGGGGAAATTGATTGCACACTCTTACTTATTACTACTTAATGTATTAATAGTATTAAGTAGGGCTGGGCAATTAACCAAAATGATATTGAAACCGATAGAACCAATAGCAAACTTAACCTTGCTCATATAGGTTAAGAGAATAATCGAGAAGCAGGTTACTTTTGTTATATACAGTATTTATGTATATATCCATTCTGGCTCCCAAACTGTGGAATGAACTCCCCATTGCAATTAAATTAGAACTGCAGACTCACTCCCAATCTTCCACCGTAATCTGAAGACTCACCTCTTCAGACTCCACCTCAGCCCGTAGCACTTGCCCTAGCCTTGACGACCTTGCAGGCTAATGCAAAGGCTAAAATGTACTTTAGATAGCATGTTATGTATATTCTGTATATTGGATATTCTACTGTTAGACTGATAATAGATTCTTGGTTTACCTATGATCCTAGATTAGATAACTATTTCTATGCATTTGATGTATTACCTTGTGTTGTCCTTGCTTACTGTAAATCGCTCTGGATTAAGAGCGTCTGCTAAATGCCTAAATTGTATATATATTTTTTCTTCTCATATCAACAAATCGACACCGAAAAATCCTAATACACATTTTTTATAATTGACTAAATCAAGTAGTCAGATCAACCACTTAACCCTGTGTTATACTTTGTTGCACTATGGTGGCATACAAAAAAATGCGAAAATAGCCTATCTACAAGCTCACAACGCATTGTGAGTGTGTAGGTAGCCTATTGTCACTATTTAAAGCATTCTGGTTTAAATAATTTGGGATATTGATTTACAGTCATATCGCCCAGCCCTAGTATTAATTAAGTGACCAAATTTAGGGGCCGTGTCCACTCCATGGAAAGTGTTTTTTTGACCTGCCATGCATTTCTATGGTAAAGACACGCTGGAGCGCTCCTATTCTCATCGCCGCGCCTCACATTTCAGTGCTCTCTGAGTCCACCGTTTTTTTGGCATAGCATCCTGGGCGCTGCAAGATAGTTCACATTTTAGAGGCCAGTGAAACTGTTACAGTGATGACCTCTTTTTTTTTATATCTGTTAATTATTCAATGTACGGAACTTGAATGCGGATCATAGCATTGACCCCGAAAAGGGTCAAAAACGAATGTGTCCACACAGCTGTCATGTTTCTATCACTGCCGATTGGACCTGGAGTCGATAAATGCCTGTGACTACTGCAGAGTCATTGGAATGAATAGCGATTGTAACCTTAACCACTAAAGACGAAAGCCAGATGTTAGTGGGTGTTAGTGTTATTTTTTTTGTCCAGTGCAAAAGAGGTTTAAGAGTAAAATTAATATGGTCAGTAGAGAAAAGATGTTCCAGTCTAGAAAGGGGAATGTATGTAATATAAGATAATACAAGGAGACGGTGGTAGAAAAGAGATAAATGCTCAACAGGGAGGCCAGAAGGAAAAGAGATAATGGGACGTGTGATCAAGGAGCATCAGAGAATAAAGTTAAAAAAGAAAAGGGGAAGCTGATGGATTTCAAAGAGCAGGGTTCTAAACTAACTAAAAGGAATTCTAGCGACAAAACGAGCAACAAAGTAGACCCTGGGTGAATGTTATGTCATTTTCTGTAGCTACTACTTCCCAGCTCCCCTTTGGCACACTCACCGCACCACACCACCCGAGAACAGTGCTTAAAGAAAACGTTTGTTTGAGATTAGCGGTCTTTTTCCTTCAGGTCCTCACATTAGCTTTGTGGCAGAAATGCTCTGTGGCTCAGTGACAATGTGGTATCTAGTCACCAAGAAGACATACTGTATGGTTCATTAAAAATTAAGTCTGCTATTTGTTTACATTAGTTACATTACATCTGTCCTCTCTCTCTTATTGTTCCCATAAATGTTGATGGCTATTGTGTACTCATCCTGCATTTTATTGCTCGAGGAAGAGTGTAAACCTACTGCGTGCATATATGTAACTTGGAGACTTGAATGTGCATCAATGCATTTAGGGAAAGCAGAGGATATCAAATTATAATGAAGACTTCTTTTTCTTCTTTTGCCTCTTGTGTGCAATTACATATTCAACGCAGCATTGCTAATGGGGAATCGCTACAGCAATCTTTACATGATTAAAATTTCAATTTGGGGGTAGTTGTTAAGGTTTCTCTGTTGAAGGCCCAAAGCAGCATCTTTTTGGCAAGTAGATTGGAGATTGTTCTTTCCAAAGGAAGACCAAATTGAATTTTATTTCCTGAAATGTGATATGTACTCTAAATCTCTATCAAAGAGTTTTTCTTTTCTTCAGGTTACTGGGTTAAAGAGAGAAGATTAAATGTTTACTGCTAAAGAGAGAAAGGGGCATTTCTATTTCTTCATTTTTTCTTTGCAAAAAAACGATGCTGCGTATTGTGTTGTAGCTAGTAGGGAGAAAATATAGTAAATATAGTACGTATTTATATGGCAGTATTCTCATCCTCAAAGGCTCTAGGCTGACTAGTGAGGGTGGTATGGAGTCAGCTTGTTAAATTTCAACAAGAGGAATGGAGGACGTTGTTTTGTTTTACTATCTTCCTTACAGACTTTGCAAGGGGAGGGTACATTTTAATTTGTGCTTACAAGAAGGATGATGTCCTTCCTCAGTTGCAGGGTGAAGCGATGTATGAATCAGTTTGTGTGTTAGCATTGCAAAATTATCAGTTCTTATAACACATCCTGCAAATGTCATTTTATTGTATTGTTAAAGTCAAATAGCAAATTCTTCCTTCTCCCCTTTAGTCCTTGCAGTGTCCCCAGTGTGTTGTCCCTGCCTCTGCCAATCCTTATTTGTTGGTAGCTGAGGATAGTGTAGACAACCAACGTTTCCTCCGATACACATGGAGTGACCTGCTGCTTCTTTTCACCTGACAGTGAGCAGTTTCACGCTATCCCTCCCTCTGCTCCCTGTTGAACAGGTGTTGGCCTCTTCACTACAGCAACTGCAGAGGAGCAGTGGGGGAGAGAGAAAGTCCTGTACGCTGGTGCAGTTTGAGAAAAACTTAATTTAATAGTCATTGGGGTTTTTTTATGAACAATTGTACATACAAATGAATTTCAGTTTTCCATTCCATTTCAGTTTTCTATTATAAAAATGTGTAATGTGATGCCTCTTGAATTATGACTGGTAGTCTATTCTACACATATACACAATACATTGACATACACATGTCAATGTATCGTGTGAACTGCGCCATCTGTCTATGTATTGTGTATTTATGTGTTTTTTTCCTGATGGCTGTTTGGTGCAAAATGAATTTCCGCAAGAACAAATAAAGCATCTATCTATTACAGGATATTTTTTTATATTTTCATGTTTTTTCAAATAGTTCTTGCTCTTAGAAAGAGTTGGCCAAAATCTGTGAAACCTTTATAAAATAGGAAATCTGAAACGGCCATGAATATTGCAATCTCAGCTATATAGTGTATCTCTAGTATAAATCAGTACTTATGTTTGAGTTTAGGTCACGATCGTGTCAGGTCAGCTTATTTCACTGAATTTGATTAGCAATGCCTAGAGGAGGGTGCAGGCTGGTGGCATATTAAGAAGAGTGCGGTGGTTGTGCTCTGCACTCGATGTGTGTGAAACGCAATAAACACTGGTGCTCCAAAGAGTATAGCAATAGTTCTTGTTTTTATAAGGAGGATATCACCAGCCTTAATATTAATCATTAGCTTGTAGATCTGTTGTTTTTGGCAAGCGATACCATCGTAGTAGGAGCATAAATTAAGCTTAATTTCATACTTTGTCACACAAGCTCTCTCTGCACCAACCGAACCGCACAACCCCCCTCGCCCAGATGGCATCGGGAATCTCATGGGGTGCCGATTGGACGATCTGAATACATTTCACATCGCCCAACTCTAGGTGGCAATATACAGTCAAATAAACAATTCAACAATTGTGAATCCAACAAGTGTGTTCAATGGGTTGAAATGCTGTTGCATAATCCATAGGAGAATACAGTGTGTGTGTATGAGACATTTGGAGGACAAATTCATTGCTACTGTATTTCTTTCTATCACCTTTTCCCCAGTCCAATTCAATATGCATTATTGGCAAGAAAATTGCATGAACAATATCGTCAAAAGTGTTTTAACTGTCTGAACAGTTTTGGAAACATCGATAATGGTCAAAATGTAATAAATGAATAAACAGATAATCTGTCTATCAATGTCTGTCTCTGTTTCTGTTCCTGCAGCTGGGTAGTGCTGGGGGTCCGATGCCACCAGGCCAAGTCCCCACCCAGAACGTCAAGTGGGCCAGAAGGCCCACTGGCCCCATTCCCTGTCTCCCATGGCAACGTCCAGCAGCAGGTAACGTTAATCCCCGCTTGTCTGTCTGTCTGCCTGCACACTCCTCCTCTCTCAACACTGCTCCTCCTCTGGCTGCTGCATTGCCATCTTGATCAAACCCCTTTTGGTCCGGGGGTCCCTGGATGTCTGCATGCCCCTGCTGTGAACCCTTTCCTTCCCTTTCTTTTTTCCCCACTTCTCCACATCCCTCCCCCCTCTCTGGTCTCTGGTCTGTCCTGTGTCCAACCTGGTGAGGCTTCCAGCCCAATTTATACTTTGTCGTTGTACAATTGCCGCATTCGGCCAAAATAGAATGTTATAAACCTTGCTATTTTCACAGAGCGATGCTGTCATATGAGAGAGTATAAATGTGTCATTAGCATAGTGAGGAAATATGCAGTGTACTGGTGTAGCTGGTACACACACATAATAACATCACCCACACACACACACACACACACACACACACACACACACACACACACGTCACTCTAATTCACTGTTCAGTAGTAGTCTGGTGGACAGCTCATTTCCACTGAACAGCATGTTATTTCTGTTTTCAGTCACCATTGAATGCTCACCATCCCTAGTTTGCCTGTATAATGTTTGGTTTATGAGAAACACATTTTCATTTGTGTTCACCAGCTGGCATCCATAACGTTAAGCATTCGGGATCTCACCGTTAGCGGTGCACTGCCCAACCAGGTCACTCAAGGTGGACATGCCCAGCTCCACCATTCTCCACCTTCTCGAATCCGGGAGCCAATCTATGCAGCCTACTCCTCAGCCCAGCAGCACCAGTAAGAGCACAACATACTGTAATAACTATTTCAGTAATGTCCATTACATGCATCAGCAGTCATTAAATGACTCACCATGCAGTATATGTCTCTGAGTAAGTGACCTTTATGGTTCTGCAAAACAAAAACAAAAGCGTTAACATTTTCGGGTCTGTGTGTGTGTCTCTCTCCCTCTCAGCAGGGTGGGGTGTCTCCCACGCCTGGCATGATGCTTCACCCAGGTTTGGGGCAGCAGTTGGTACATCCAGCACCAGGAGGTAGGGCTCCAATGCAGTGGAGACAGTCTCTATTAGCTACTCATCTCTCCTCATAAATGGGGAATTTCTAAAGATTCTGCTCAAAAGTATAAGTTCCGATTGCCTCTGTAAATTTTTACTCCACAAGTATTTTTTTGCTTGCAAATGACGAAACATTAAGATTTTGCAATGCTGCGAGTTCCCAGTTACACTTGCTGTATAGACTTAAAGGTAAAACCTTCAGTATTCTAATACTAATTCTAATAATAGAAAATACTCACCATTATTAAACTCAAGTCCCAAGGAGTACTTTGTGTGTTCTAGTAATCATCTTTTTTAATAAGAACAGGTTATGGCTATAGTAATAACTTCAATGATTAAAAATGAATTAACAATAAATAATTGATAGTGCCATACTGCGTCTCTGAAGGACGTGAGCGTTTGTGATTCTTTACGAGACAACGTTGTGTTCCGTTTCATTGATGGAAATATATGCGGACTACTTAATGTTAATAATCCCTTTATTAACCCATTAAGACCCGAGGCCGATTCTACAAATCATCTCTGCCGGGTGGAAACCTTATGTCCAAAACTGTTACTTTTCAGGATTCAACTTCATGCTTTAATTGGTTAAAACAATACTACTTCAATAAGATAACGCACTGATATCTGATGAAAGTCAAGAATAGTGAAAATAATGCAACAGACAATGAATGAAATCATTGGTTGTCTGAAATGAATATTGATCAAAACATAAAATATAAAACCAGAGAATATAGGCCTAGTTGGCCAACACAAGGATTCTGTATGGTTGAAATCCACTCTGTGGTGGGTGTAGGGCTGTCAAGTTGCAGCAATGTTTAGCTGTTGCTTTCTCTGTGGGCCTGGTTAGTTGAGGCAGACTGACAGTGTTCTTATGTTATTGACAGTAGTATAGGGCCTCACGCCCCGGTGATGGTGCTGGGGTGAAATCTCCATCTGAACTATATCCCTGTAATCCCGTAATGGATGGATTGTCTGGTGAAAGTGGAGTTTACACTGTAGATTGTAGTCTTGCTTCGAAAGGGTTGTCTGTATGCGAGTGGCACCCTGGTCACAGGAGCAGAGAGAATCGCTGCCAGCGGTTGGTTCCAGGGCGCAGCTCAGATGGGATGGATCTGTGCAGGCCTAACTGAGTCAGCTGAACGAGGCAGATTGCTTTATGGCCTATATATGTTAAATGGCCTTTGTTAGTTCAGCATGTTACATGTTTTTAACATCCACAAAAGAGAGGAATAGTTCGATAATTTGCATAGCCTTGCCCTGAAAGCAGAGAAAGGGGAGTTCTTTTGAAACTCATTTCTATTCTACTGTAATCCTATCTAGCTGAATTAATTTTTTCAAACCAACTACGCCATTGGATTCACCATGAAATAAAGTTACAAAGTAATGCGTTAGAGTAACTTGTTTTGTGTAACTACAGTAGTAACGTGATGCTTTGGTTTTGCAAGTCAAGCACTCAGTTACTTAATTATGTTTTCAAATACATTATGTAACTTAACAATACTTTTAATTGATTTCAATGATTTCCCTGTTCATTCTGTTGCCACAAATTAAAAAGAAAACCCAGACGCATTTGCAGTGTTTCTGTTTTTGTTCTAGGCTACTTTTTGACAAGGCACACAGGAGATGTTAACAGGTGGGCGTCAGAAGGTATGCAATGTGCAGCTCAGTTAGCTACTGTAGTGCCATGGCAGAGATTCAGAGAAAGCAGAGAGGTCAACCTTTGTGGAAGTACTCAAATATATATATATTTTTTTTGGAGAAAGGGGTAAGAATATCAAATGCAAATTATGCCTGGGTGTCAAGTGTCAGTTACGTTCTATTTGAAGTTGCATCTCCAAGCCAAGCAACTACACATCACTGGTGGCCACTCCGGTTGTCCACACTCTTGATTTGATATTTTCTTATAATCGTAAATACCTGTAAATGGGATATTGTGTTATTAGCCTTCATAGTTAAAGATTATGGACCGTATCAGTGACAATAGTCAATACAGTGCACCGTAGGCTCGTTGAGTCAGGAGGGGCGAACCATTATCGATGTTTCCAAAATTGTACAGACAGTTACTTAAACAGTTTTGACGATAATTTGTTCATGCAGTGCCTACACTCCCTCTTGAAAATATAACCAACTTGTGCAAGAAATCTCAAGCAGGTTTTCATTTTTGATAGCACAAAAGTAATAGAAAGTAACAAGTTACTTTACAGGTAATCCTATAAAGTAACTCATTACTTTTTAATGGCAGCAATCTTGTGATTTAATGAGTTACTTTTAAAAGTAATGTTACCCAACACTGATCCTTTTAGTTTTATGATAATTACATGTATCAACCTCTCAGACAGTGTGACTTCCATGATACCTGTATAAACAACAAACATGAAATTAAACAATAAGAGCCACAAAATTTCACTTTTATTCAAAATTCCTATGAAGCCTTCTCAGAGTAGTATACTGTGTAGAAGAGAACATTCCTGGGTGCTCTGGACCTTGATCAGATAAGAAGTCATAAGATGACCAATGAGCAATGACTGACTTAGGCCAAAGGGCTAAAATGCTATTTGAAATCAAGCAGGACGTGTGGATTAAGCAAACATTAAGATGTTTTATGAGGAGAGAAGAGAGGGAGAGGAGGCCATGTGAGGGTTCCATTGTCCTTCTAATTAATAAGAGTCCATATGTCTCTACTGGGATAGATATTGATATAAATATATCAGTAAAGGCTGTGTACGTGATATGATTGTACCTGCAGGCTTTCATACTACACCTTCCTTCACGATTTAAAAAATTCTGGCTTTTCATATCAGTAACTTTACCTCTAACTTAACTCAATCAATACATCTTCCTCTCTCTCCATCCTTCCATCATTCTCTCTGCAGGTCAGATGCTGATGGCTGGAGGTCAGAGAGGAACCGCTGCACAGCCAGGAATGCCCCAGGTCTCCAGCGTTATGGAGGATGAGAGGAACCGTGGCACAGCCTGAAATGCCCCAGGTCTCCATGCAGCGTTATGGAGAACGAGATTCTTATATGGACCGTATATGATTTTTGAACTTTTCCAAGTGTTTTTGAGTTCTACCGTTCACCGTTTGTCTGTCATTTCATTGAATTGAGCCCACTGAGGAGTTGTGCTTCTGATCATTTGCTCCTCAATACCTGTTTTACAGTTTGTTACTGTAGTATAGATGATTTGTTAACACTTGCTATGCATCCCATGTCTATAATGCGTCATAAACATACTAATGACACAATAATTATAGTTATAAGCACTAATAAAAAACGTTTTGTGCTTTTTAACAATCGTAACTCATTATTGTTAAATGAGTTGTAATTGTAATTGTATTATTGCTCTGTAAAGCACTTAGAGCTGCATTTCATGTCATGAAAGGTGCTATACAAATAAAGTTTATTATTATTATAAAGCATTTTATAATTACTTATAAGGTCAAGTATAAATGCACTGTAATCTGCTTATAAGACTGTATAGTTAGAGTTATGAGCACTCATAAGTACTCATAATGCAATCATAACACATAAAGCCTTTTCTAATTAATTATAAAGTCTTATAGTATTATAATACTTAATAATTTCTGGACCCTGGCAGGCTTTTTTCTAACACTTCCTACAGTATGCATCCCATGAACTATGAGTTTTCATAGTTGTGACATATAATGATTTATAATGCTTTATAATCACTGTTAAAATGCATAATACTGTGATTATAAGTCACTATAAGTGGTTGGTTAAGGAAGAATATTAAATCTATGCGAGAATAAAACATAAAATTGTTTAATGTGTCATAACAGACCAAATTGAAAAACAACTGCATTCAATACATGTAATACATGTATGCTATTGTTGCTTATAAATAATCGGAAAAAAATAATGAATAATAAAGTTTGGATATAGGAACTCCATTTAAATGTAACTAAATTTGCTTTGCTTTCCTTTCAAATATAAGGTCTGCGGGTGTGAAATCGACAAAGTTGGTGAACAAGGTCAAATGCGATGTGGTGTCTGCAATGCTTCCTAATGCTGGATGAGAGCAAGTTCTCACACAAATGAAAAGTGAGTCCTCAATGCAAACCATATGGACATACAGAGTATTCACACCTTGCTATAAATTCTTAGTTTGATACTACCTTTTTTAAATCCGTTAGGACCTGAGGCCGCTTCTACAAATGCCTTCTAAACCAGTAGTTCTGACACTTTCACGATTTTTTCTAAAATGTTCAAAAATAGCTTTTAGATCTGCTATTTTTGAATAGCCAACGCTAAAATCTATAAATGACACGGATACTTTCCCAGTTGTAATGGGTTAAGGAGCACTGGAATCGGTCCTTAAAAACAGTGAATGAAAAATAAAATAATGAACTAGATGTGTACATTGTGCAGAAACAAGAAGTTCATAATTATGTTACTCACAATACTGTACATTTGTATGTCCAGGTCTATCTAAAAGAAAATAGTGTTAATTATTTATCTCCAAAGTCATTTTACTCACTATGGACAATTTTGTATTGGTGTACACTGCACAGTGATATGTGTTGTTTGATGTTTGACCAGTCTCCAAAATCTAGTCTTCCTTTTGAACACAGTTAGGTCCCTTCAGGTGATTGAGAGACTAAAATAGATGCAAAGATAGATCCCCCCCCCCCCCCCTGCCAAACGGTGTCACAGCGTTAATGTTAACTACTCCAATATGTCGTGGAACCATAGAGAGGGCTCTTGTGCCAAGTAGTCCTACCAGATGGCATCACTTGGCCATGTTTTTCCCTGGCATAACGTACAATCAGGCTGACCGCGTGCGCGCAGGACACTAGGTCCACACATATGTGACCAGAAATAGATTTTCACTCATAAACAAAGACTACCACAATGTCTCATGCACACACAAAATCTTGCACAGTGGTGGGACAGTAACTAAGTACATTTACTTGAGTAGGCTACTGTACTTAAGTACATTTTTGGAGTAGTTGTTTTTTTTTCCTTTCAAGCACATGGCTTTCACTCTGCTACATTTCAAATGGAAATACTGTACTTTTGACTCCACTACATCGCTAGGAAGGGACTCTTGGGACCCAAACTCATACAAATATATGAATTAATCACTCAAGCCCCATTTCAAATATAGTGAAAATAGGTGATCTACAAGCTATTTTCTTCTTTTTCTTTTTTAAATTAATTTTTCTTTTCTTTTTTTTTATTTTGGGGGAAATCTTGAAAATTTCAATACAGCAATACAGCAATGCATTGATATTAAAGGAGTTGTTCACCTAAAAATGATTTATTTTCTATCAATTACACCCCCCATGAAGTTCTGAATTCATGGAGATTTTTTTGTTTTTGTTGCATCAAATTATTGGCTTAGGAATCTTTTTTTTTGGTCGAACTACTGCTTTAAAAATAAAATGTACTTCGTAATTTGTACTTGTTTTGAATACTTGAGTATACCGGTATTTACATTGTCCATCACCACTGACCACCATGCAAGTCTGGCACACATCCACGAATGTTTGTAAGCTAAAAACAACTATCATAATGTGCAGTACCCACAGCCACCTGTTCTTTCAGGCTCAGAGCCCAGTGAGCTGTGTGCACGTGTGCGGGGAGATAATGCATAGTCCTGAAGTTTGCTCAATCCTACAAGCGGTTTGTACCATTTTATTTATATATTTTCTAACACTTGCACACTATGCATAGTATACAGACTTGGATTCGCACACGCAGCAACAGGAAGTGATGTCAGTCCCTGTCACCTGGGAGACAGAGACGGTTGCTAAGATACCATGACAGTGGGTTCTTGTTTCTGAGCTTTTCCTCGCCTTTCACATGGACTCACATGCACAGATAGACACTAGTCCCTCAGTGGCCAGCGTTCTTCTGTGCCTTCATCACTGTGCCAGTCTTCTGAGCTCTGCTCACATATGTCATTTCATCTGCCTTATTTTGTCAGAATTATACTTTGTTGCAACACCGTGTGCAAAAAAGTATATCAAGCCCTTGTCTTTCTTGCATGTTTCTCTGACCATCTACTCTGTAAAATACTGTTTAACCATAATGGACCCTTATAGGTGCCTTTGCCCCAAAGGACTCTGTGGGACCATTTGTGACCTCAGAATTAAATGAACACTGAGGGTTTTTCTGTGTAGACATCTCTATGTTACCTATCTGAGTTTACTTTTTGCAGACCCTTATTTTATTACTACCGGTACTTCCATCATTATTTATTGTTAACGTGCATGCATCCTGAAAGTAGCGCTTACATTGTGACATTTGAATGTGACCAGACAACTGTAGGGAAGACGCCTGTCAAGTGCAGCAGAGTGTCTGGCCTTCCTCTTGGAAAAGTATGTGTTTGTGTCGGTGGTGGGGGGCGCATTGTAAGGGACGAGGACTTGGCGTGGGTGGGTGCAGGCTGGAGACAGAGATTATATAGCCTGGTGCAGAAGTGCTGTTCAGCGTAATGGGGTTTATGAGCCTGAGGGCAGAGTTTGTTTTACGGCCTACCGGAGGAGGTGTTGACAGGAACGAGCAATGTAAGAGCAGAGAGAGAGTCGGGCCTTATTATAAAGCCTCGGCCCCAGCAGTGAGTGTCGTGTGAATGTGTCGTGATGGATGCGGAGTAGATGAATTTAGCCTCCAGGTGGAGGGAGTTGAGGGAGGGGATGTTTGGAGGGTTGGGGGCTGGAGGTTGAGGACTGTAACACCTGGAAATTGGATTTGTCCTCAGTGGCCTAGTGGTCGAGTTCCACTTGGCCCGTAGGTGTGGGCAGATCAATGTGACTTGCCCTAATGGATGTGGTTGCCAGGTAGGATTGTCTCATAAGAGAGGCCCTGTTGGCTCCAGTGAAACAGACGACACAAGCTTGGTTAACTCTGTGTTAGAGAGAGGCTCTTCTTTCGCTGTGGAGGAAAACACAGCATTAGAGAGTATAAAGGTACTAAGCTGTGGAGCGATTCACATCCTCACTGGCTCGCTAATCATGACAGCTGGAATGTTCAATTTAGTATAGTAACATATGGTTGCTTGGGCCATGCTGTTTCACCATCAGATAGAGCTGAGTTTGCCCAAGGCTTTGAAGGTTGTGGGAAGTTCAGTGTTGAGATACTGAGTGTGTGTGTGTGTGTGTGTGTGTGTGTGTGTGTGGGGGGGGGGGGGGTCTGGGGTGGGTGCAGCATGTTCTTGGCTAATTTATACCAAGTCGTACAACTGGTATCGTTTGCCAGAAATAACGATTTTCAACACAAACACGTGACATGATGCATCACGTTCTATTGAACATCAGTTATTTTCAGCGACAAGGTCATACGACCAAGTATAAATTAGGCTTTAATCTGCCCCACGTCACACAGCCTCCTCTCACCATGCTGCTCCAACATAGTGGTAACTGCACACAGACACAGTGTGGAAAGCCAATACAATGCAGGCACTTCACTCAAAAAAGAAAGAAAAGAACAGTAACAGCCACACAGAAGCCGCGGGACTTGAACATATAACCCTGGGCAAAAGGCGCGAGTGAGCGCATCCCCGATATGCCAGCACAGCACTATGCACACATGGGAAACACCAGCAACGCTTCATCCACAGCGCAGAGCAGAAATACTTCGATAGCAAGCGTTCTATCTTAATGCAAGGTGCATTAATCCTCACAGTGGCTC
>NC_137615.1:24616579-24649079 GCF_963280865.1 Gymnoscopelus braueri
TTTTCAAAAATAGCACGGCACTCGGTGCCGCACCATGAACTTGTATATCTACTATTTTTGAGTAGCCAAAGTATAAAATAACTAGAAAAAGTGCTCCTCGGAGCACAGGTCTCCGCCAGGTCAGGTACGTTATTGTGGCCTCCTGGTGGCGCTATAATAGGCCAATGTGAAAAGGGTGCCATTTGTTCAAGGGCTTTTCACTGCAATCGGACACTGCATTCATGATTTGAGGCATTTTGTTCCAAAAATGTATTGTGCAAAATTAGACCTGCTGGTGGCGCTATAACAGGCCAATGTGAAAAGGGTGGCATTTCTTCCTCGGCCTAATAGAAATGTGCGTGTGAAATTTCTCGGAAATCGCAAGCTGCGTTCATGATTTGAGGCATTTTGTTCAAAACGGACCAATCCTGCAAACTTTGGAAGCCAATCTTAGGCAATCAGGATGGAATATGGGAAATCTGATTCTGTGTTGATCACATGACTATAGACTATAGAGATACTGTGTACCGATTTGTGTGATGTTTGGACAAAATCTGTAGGAGTAGTATCAATAAATGTGTTTTGCACATATCGGCCTCCTGGTGGCGCTATAACAGGCCAATCTGAAAAATTTGCCAGAGGTTCTGAATTGGCATCCAGGGAGTGTGCGTGCACAGTTTCGCAGCGGCCGGGCCAACGTAGCCTAGCAAACCCTCCCTCCGGAAATCTCATTTCCATTTGATTTCAGGAGTGAGTCTGGCCTGATCGCCCATTCTGCAATATTGGCTGTGTACACCAAATGGACGAGCCTATCAGCGTCGTCGCACATTGTTCTGTGATTGACAGCGACAGTTGGCCAATCAGGTGGCGAGTTCGAGTGAGCCCGAATGGCACCGAGTGCAGCCTGAATGCAGCCGACAAAACACGAACGGCAGCCATCTTTTCTGTCCGCTATTTTCTCCGCTGTTTTTTTACTTCTAAAAGCTCTCAAACTTCTATTTTGAGGCACGGAATTTACTAATAAGACATCGTTTGGATAGAATTTAGTTGTTTAACTTCATATATGTGGTCAATTAATCATGACAGAGCCTATTTAAAAATACAAATTTAGAGAACCGGTAGGGGCGGGCAGTGACACGCATGTATCCGAATAAGGCAACCCATTTTGGGCATGGCCGTCTCAAAAGTCCCGTTGCGTCACATTAGTCTGGTGAACTGCTGATTGGCTGAAGGGGAAAAACGATCATTGGCTGAAGGGGTTGTCAGTCAACTCCAGCCCACAGCCAATATTGCAGAATGGGCGATCAGGCCAGACTCACTCCTGAAATCAAATGGAAATGAGATTTCCGGAGGGAGGGTTTACCAGGCTAGGGCCAACGGTGCCAGAGATTAGCTGCTAACGGACGGACAGGACGGACGGACACACGGACGGACGGACAGGGGGTAAAACATACTCTCTCGCCATGCCTTTCGGCCTGGCTGAGACAATAATGGTTAAAGTGGTTACACAGATGCATTCCCGCTTTCAATGGGTTAAAGCAAGGTCTTGTATGCCTGGGCAATGCTTCAAAATCATATCAGTAACTCATTGCTGTAAACACAAGGCCAAAACACTGAGGAGATCTGTTCTTTCTGAACTTTACCATCACACTTTTCTTCTCCCAGAATATTTTCCTAAAGCCATTGTTGAGAGAGGAGTCTAAAATAAATGAATGAGATCTAAGGCAAGTCTAAAGGTAGGGCAATCATGAGAGTCAGGCTGGTGTAGGGAAACCAGAAAATGCATTGTTCATCCAGCATCTGTGGTGTTGCTTTTAAAGGAGCAAGCAAAGGCAGAGAGGTGTTCATTCATTCCCCTAAGCCTCATGCTGCAAGGTGTGCTTGATGACCTGTGCAGAGGGCAGAGGAGCAATTTCAGGAGCAAGTTCTACTAAATTAGTAAAGGGCTGAAAGTAGCTGAAATCTATCGAGCAGCCTCCTAAAAGTCCTCTTTTAAACCCAATGATGCAGTCATGACTCTACTTGACCCAATATGCATGTTATTAAAATCCACAAGGACATGCAAGTTTGATTGTTTTTATTTTTTACAGGTTTCTTTTTCCACCCCATTAGCACATTTGTGACAAGCTCCAAATGTAGGCCAACTCATTGACTATGATGTGCAGGACAAAAGCAAGATCGTTTTTATTTTTCCTGTATTCTTTTTTAGATTTCGGTTGCACAGATCAGTGTGAAACGTGAAGAGAACTGATTTGCTCGAAAAGAATCAGTTCTTGTCGGTGAGCTACACCTTGGAGTGATGGAGTATAAATTAGACTTTACAAGTGTCCGCAGCTTTTTAAATAAACCCAGTGACATCAAAGCTGTGGCATCGTGTTTTCCAATATCTTGTTCAATTTAACCGTCGACCGTCAATTAATTCCTTCCCCCATGTAGACTTTCACCTCACGAAATCAAGCCTTGAATCCTTCCTCTGTCACAAATGAAGTGTGCGTTGAGTGATTTCTTTCATTTGAGAAATCAGGCCAGGCTGCTCTTTAATTTTCAAGGTGCACCACTCGTGCACACTGCATAGACGATGAGCTTGATGAAGACAAGCAAGCAGGTTAACAAACAGAGACATGGTAAATTACACCTGCACACCTGGCCTAGAGGGAAGGTGTGACTTTGAGGTAATACACAGCACCCTGCTCTTTCCTCTGCCACTTAGTGTGCTGCTCCTGGTCCTGCTAATTCATTCTGGGATATTTTGGGTTAAATCATACTGAACCAATCCTCTCTGAAGAAATTATCTAGATGAGCAAGGACAGGGCTTGGAGGAGCTTATCATATAAATTCTTAACATGAAAAAACGTAATAAAATGGCGTTCTTTTTTCAATGATTTGTGTGTCTCTTATAATTAAGCTTGGATGCTTTCATGCTGGCCAGAGAACAGTTTGCCTTTCATTGTCTCCTTACTGTACTTAAAAAAGGACAAAGGACTGCATTAAATCTGAGAGACCACTCTGCTTCCCCATTAGAATGCACAGAGAGTAACTGTTGCCCTAAATGTTGTCTGTGAGTTAAGGCTGGGCAATATATCGATATTATATTGATATTGTGATATGAGATTAGATATCCTATGGGATTTTAGTTATCATAATGTTGTTATATGGCACAAGTGTTGCCTTCTCCCAGGCCACAGTACCGTAAAGTGATGTCATTTCATGAACTTACCTGACTGTTCTAGCTGTTCTATTATTTGTCTTTACCCACTTAGCTATTATATAGGCATTACTGACTATTTATAAAAAATGTCATTGTGTAAATAATTGTGAAAGTACCAATAGCCATCCCCACAATATCGATATTGATTTATTTGGTCAAAAATATTTGGAAATCAGATTTTCTTCCATAGTCTGCCCAGAAAGATTATATGTGTCAAGAGTCAAAAGTGAGAACAGAAAAATAGAGTCACACGGATCATGCTCCCATGCATATTTATTACATCATTCAAACGTGTCAGAGAGAGAGATGGAGAAAAAAAGGAGAGAAAGGGAAAAAGACTGAGCCGAAGAGGACTTAAAACATACCATAGAAGACACTAAAACTCTTCTAATCAGAGAGAGCCGTTTGCTGATCTCTTCATAGGGGTGACGGTGTCATTGATTGATGGCCGTGTGACTTGCTGATGCATACAGGTTGAAGGTTGAAGTTGACTGCCAGCGAGACTGAGAGACTTGCTGATCAGCTATGAGAGGCTGAGAATTGTGGGAACAACCTCAGGCTGTCCCTTAATAATGCAGCATGATGAATCCCATCTGAGACGTTGCAGTCATGTCACACATTTTCCCTGCCCGTCACCACATTGTGCGTGCAACGTCTTAACCGAGGGACAGAGATCTGAAGTTATTTCTTTTCTATGCATGGTCAGCCACCATTTTAATCTCAATAACCAATGCGTTGGATATTGCATGAGCGCTGACCCGTCTCTAGCTATAAATACTTATAGCTGCCTATGATGGCGGGACAGATATAATTAGCTGTGATTGGTTTGATTGAGTCTTCGGCCTAGGCCTGGGTGTTGGCCCTTCAGGGACCATGATGACTGGCCCGGGCATTAATTATTGAATAATAGTTGGAAAGATGGCAATGGTTAATAATATAAAATGAATACCATAATCCATTGAATTGACATAATTAAAAATGGTGAGATTTCCCCAGAGGAATATGTTCTCATCATGACCCAAAGCAGGGAGGGATGCCTGGAAATGGACTGAGGCAGTTGGCTCCCTCTCTGCATGTCTTGTAGTGTAACGCATGCTCTCCCGGCTGGTGCTGCTGGGACAAAAGATTTGACTGGGTGTCAGTCAAGTTAGTTGAAAGCGCTCAGGCGGCAGCTGCTCCCTCACATGTCAACAAAGTGACTAGGGTGACTGGAACAGTCAGGTTACAGTTTGGCTTATGCCATTCGAAAAGAGTTGGCTCGAGATGGCAGTTCAGCCAAGCCTCTGTGATTGGGTGACTTGGCAAAACCGGTATAAGGGGTTCAGATAAGAACTTTCTCTGCTTAGATTAAGTATTGGTAAATGTGATTGGGTAATGAAAGCAGTCAGGCCTCAGTGACCTCCACACCTTGCAGCTATAGACTGTGTCCAGGCACCATATCTTGAGGGAGATGGTTTTGGAGTCAGTGGCAGGCAGCACAAGAGCAATACAGCATTGCAGAATCAGGCTTGGGGGCTCTGCCTGGCTCACTGTGATTGACTGACTGGCTGTGTTGGCTAGGGGCACAGAAGTTATGGCATACTGATGCTGTTGATCAGCATGAGGACCACAGAGACTTTGCAGATGATGACAGTATTAATATTGATGGAGATTATGACAAACAAAAGATAATTGCAGATTGCAACAATAGAAAAAGACATAACAAACACATTCCCAATGACTAGTCTAGAGCATGATGCACGACTGTAATTGACAGATTATGCTAACAGCAGAATCTGTCAGCGCCACTGCCCTAAACATGTAGTGTTGTTAGTAGGAATAAACACAGAAGCACCCGGGAGGAAGTGGACTATGAAAGGGGAGGAGACAAACCGAGTTCCTGTTTCTACACCTGGTGCTCCCAGAGGCAAAAACGGGGGGGGGGGGAGGGAATCCCCCCTTTCTTACCGAATGGGTTCCCAGATTGGCACGACAGTGGTTTGTCTTGTTTCGTTGCAGTTTCAGCCCTACTCCATATACAGACACGTTCATTTCCACAGCAATCTGTGGAACAGAGAAATCCCGATGGCACGTCCCTTATAGAAGCGTGGGTGCATTGTCACGCAAGATGACGTGTACCCAAGGTCATTTTTCGGAGGTTGTCATACAGTACTTACAGGGTAGGAGGAGGAGGAGGCTGTGCCTTTCTGATGTGTGACACAGAGGGAGGGTGATGATGAGGCATCCAGGTGAGCAGTAGTCCCTGGAAGTTACCAACGGCCATGGAGGGAGCAGTTAGTGACGCTGCACACTATTACTGTGATACTGTAAATCACAGATTCTGCCTTATGGCCAGCATTATTATTCTCACTGCTATCGTACGAACATGTCGCACATGCATTCTGTGTTTGTTTTCCAACTCCCCGGACTCCACGATCTACAGTATGTAGAGTGTTGACTCAGTCGTGCTCGTTTATTTATATATATTGCATCTCTTGCATTTTCTCTCTGTTGGTAGGTTTTGGAGTGCGTGCAGCAGCCGCGAGGTACCTCCAGGAGGACCAGGGCCCGGGTCCCCGGTGCGGAGTGATGGAGCTGCCCCGCTTTGGGAGCTGCAGAGCTAGGCCACGGATGCCCCGAGCCCATACCAATGTGATGGAGACACGCAAGATGGTGAGTGAGCAGGTTACTATGGCAACCCCCCGTGTCTCCGTGATGAGCTTCCATTTCACACAGCGTGGGAGAGAGGGGTGGAGAGAGAACCTGTGGAGAGGAGAAGGGTGGAGAAACCATCCGAGAGGAGGAGAGAACAGCCCTAGATGTAGGTCTAGCAACAGGGGAGGGGGAGTGGGGAGGAGAGAGAGGCACAGTCTGTCCACAGCAGACAAGAGGAGAAGTGTTTGAGGAGCGATGAGGGTGTGAAGGATGGGGTGAGGAGACCAAGGTGTGAGGACATGGGATCAGAGGGCATGGAGCACAATCGCATGTCGCCTTGCAAAGAGACCGCAATCTTTCTTTACATTCCTAGTTGTTTGTAAAAGGTTCTTTTCCTTTCCTGCACTTAAAGCTGCATTCTGCAACTTTCATGCCCTACCCAGGTTTTGAACCCGGGTCCCCTGTGCATGTGCATACATTTTTACCACTGAGCTGAGGCAATAGAGCACACCTACTTACTTAATTTAGACCTTATATCACTTGTCAACCAGTAGTGGTCCTACCCTACCACAGGACCAACATTTCCCAAAAGAACCCTAAAATACTTTGTTAGCAAAAATACGCAATCTACACAACTTGACATAGTGATGCGTAGTGAGCTTGTACATTGCATCGTGGCGCGTTGTACAGCACATCATGAATGTATGGTGAGCTTGTAGATCTGAAAATGTATTTATTCTTTAGACCATTTTTTCAGCTGACATGCCCAAAATAATTAAGCTCACTCTTTCTTTCTTTCTTTCTTTCTTTCTTTCTTTCTTTCTTTCTTTCTTTCTTTCTTTCTTTCTTTCTTTCTTTCTTTCTTTCTTTCTTTCTTTCTTTCTAATTTAGCTAGTGTCAGTGTTGGTGATGGGTCTCCATGGAGACTTCGATCAGTCGGTCTGTGTCAGTGTTTCCGGAGTTAAATCTTATCATGTTTGTCAGTAAGAGTGTTTATCTGTCTGTGTATTAGTCAGTGTGTCACTCATAGAGGACGCTGGGGGCCAAGCCTGAATGGACGACTGTTAGTTATCATGTGTGCACACACATAGCATTTGTTTGGGGAGAGAGAAAAACATGCACCCATACAGGAAGATCGTATCAAAAGCTTGAAAGATCATAATGAGACTTCATTTACACATGTGTGTTCAATAAGAACATACAACCCACTATTTCACAGTGGGTCAGGAGTCAGGACTCATTTGTGGGTCGCGACCAATTTTTGTGGGTCGCGAGTAATATCCCCCTTTTTTTTCCTATATTAAAAAAAACATATATATTATTTCAAAAGATTTTTTTTAAACCCCCCCAAAAAAAACATTTTTTTCAAAAATATTTCATTAATGAAATCTGAAAATCTAATCATTTCCATAAATAAATTACAAAAAAGTTTAAGAAGTAGTGAAAATAGCAAGCTCACAATGTGGCGCAAAGCGTTGTGAGCTTGTAGATCTGCTATTTTCACTAGTTTGGGTCCCAGGCAAACGTCTAATTTCTTTTTTGGGTCTCGAGCTAAAAAGCATGGGAAGCACTGAGATAGACGCATGTGTTTACACCATGTGACAAATAATAATCATAATACTCATAATACCCATTAGAACATACGTTTACAGCGCAAATATTGTTGCCCCTGTTTTTGTTTTAACAGGGTGCTAAAATAGAAATTTAAAAGGAGGGGAATTAAACACACTATAAATCTATAATACTTGACATGTAATATTTTGACGCACGCACGCACGCACGCACGCACGCACGCACGCACGCACGCACGCACGCACGCACGCACGCACGCACGCACGCACGCACGCACGCACGCACGCACACACACACACACACACACACACACACACACACACACACACACACACACACACACACACACACACACACACACACACACACACCCTACAGCCACTCAGTCATAAATGCAGCCAAATTTGACACATTAGTCAGTGGATCACCACTTGTATGCATTCGCCCAGCAATGTGAGGACAACTAAAAACAGGGAAACGCTGAAGCGAGTTCTGTCGAAAAAAGAGCTTGGAGCAAGAAATGCTCAGAATTGCTAGCCATGGTTTTAGACCTGAGTAACTGAAATGGTATGGTTTACATTGCTCTGTAAATGGCTGAGAGACATTTTGATTAACTGCTGGTTTCGGCTTCCCCCAACAGCACACAGGAATGAAATGTAACACACTTAATAACCTTAAATAATAACCTCAAATAAGGATTAATTGTTCGCAAAAATATATATACATCTTCTACATTCCAACCAGGCAGTGCCACAGAACGGACAGTAATAACTGGATCTCATCTCAAGTTGATAGCTCGCGTGGTGAATGTGAAGATGTTAACATTAAAAAACCTTTTATCCCAGCATGTAATGACAAGTGGTACGAAGCCGCCAGTTAGGGATTTTAGCATGTGAGGAAGGTAATGTAATGTAATGTCTGTTAATGGGAGTGCTTTAGCAGGGTGATGAACACCGTGACTTTTAATCTGCTGCTATTGGCCCCCCTCTGAAGAGGGGGAGGTTCCTGCTTCGATATGAGCAATTCTGAATAGATCAGGGCTTTGCACTGCATCCCGCATTCTAATGAGGGCACTGGTGTGTCTAGGACATTTTGAGTGGGAGGGCAAGGTAAGAGAAGAATCAAGTGAATGGGGCTTCATTGTTCTGGGGGGCCATTTTGTTCTTATTTTATACTCGGGTAGTAGGAACCCCCAACTCCCATCCCCTGAGTGTGAATAAGAACAAAATGGCCGCCCTGCGAATATGGTCAATGATTAATTTTAATTTTACATGAGTGCCTGGTGATTAAAACGTGGAATGCTAAAGACAGTGGTTATAGGCATGTTTGATATTTAGAACACTTCCCACCTGTTGCAATATATCTCAGGTGAGCAAAATAAACCTAATATCTTGTTCTCTGATAATGGAACAAGATTCTTTTCATTTATATTTTTTCTAGCCAAAATATCCACAAGATCTGACCACTTTAACAACATCTTGTTTGACTCTTACCATTACAAGACCAGAACAACATATTTATGGGGGAAAAAACTGAGGCATAGTAATAGTTTACCACTTAATCATGAGCTACATTTTGACCCATGTTTGCCTGAGAAGTGGAGATGACAGATGAGAAGTCCACTGATACCAATTTCATGCTTATTAGATGTTCATAAGGGTTTGTACTGTGTTACACATGCACAACATGCCTATTGTGTCAAACGGTAACGTGCGAGTAGGTGTTTTGGGACCATTGTATGTCTAGTATATTAATGCATGTCCCAGGATGCTTATGTATGCAGTACCACACATGTCTGTGTAATGTCATGTCCTGGCGGATGAAAATGCGTCCTTCACGATTCATTCTGCCTTCATAGGCTTGTTTCATCACTAATGTAAGGAACCTTGCTCCGAACCGTATTCACCCCCTTACCATCCCATTAATCTACTGCTGGCCAGTTAATGAGATCAACCGTCGAAAAAAAGAAAGAAAAAAGACTGAAATAGTAACAGACTGACTCAAATGTTTTCATGTAAGCCAATATCTGGAGACAAGAAAACACATAATGCGGGAGATATTAAGGGGGAGAGGGATCGATGCCGCATACAATAGTCTTTCCACCTGAATCTGGTTGCGTGCTGGCAAAACCCCTCCCATGTCCTTACATCCCTGTTGTGTAACGTGTTATCGACTGGCATCATTGATTCACCTGTACTAACATCTGGTGTTGAAGCAGACATAGAATATTTCAATATCCCGGGGGCTCCTTCCCTTGGGACCCAGACATAAATCAGGTATTACAGAGGCAACACAATGGAAGTTAGTACACCATTAGTCACACTTCTTACAGCATGTGCATTCTGTGCACCGCTGTGTGTGTGTGTGTGTGTGTGTGTGTGTGTGTGTGTGTGTGTGTGTGTGTGTGTGTGTGTGTGTGTGTGTGTGTGTGTGTGTGTGTGTGTGTGTGTGTTTGTGTTTTGGCTTGTGGGCTTGTGACATCAGGTCTCCATTCACTAGCAAGGCCAATGCTCGTCCAGCATTCTAGCACCAGGTGTGGGAGGTAGTTATGTTGAAGGAGTACAGTATAGAAAATAAGACAGAGATGGAGGAGGAGAGGAGAGGAGAGGAGAGGAGAGAAGAGAAGAGAAGAGAAGAGAAGAGAAGAGAAGAGAAGAGAAGAGAAGAGAAGAGAAGAGAAGAGAAGAGAAGAGAAGAGAAGAGAAGAGAAGAGAAGAGAAGAGAAGAGAAGAGAAGAGAAGAGGAGAGGAGAGAAGAGGAGAGAAGAGGAGAGGAGAGGAGAGGAAGCATGGGGACTACCTCTCTACCACGCAGCATGGCAGGGTGACATTCCACACCAAAATCACTCACAATTGTGTCATAGTACATCCTCCTCCACTCCACCTCCACAGCCTCTTCGTAACTGCTCCCACAGTACAACCCCACCCCCCCCACCACCACCCCCCCAAAAATAAAGAAATACAAATTCTTGTTTTCCGTTGAAACCTTTCACAATAGCGAATGCATGGAGTGATATTAGTCTGACCATGGGGAAGTGTGTGTACCGCACTTATTTGAAAAGAGCACATATCAGAGTTCATCATACTGTAGCACCATCCTTATAAAGTTGTAAATTGTCTACTATTTGCTAGTGACTCGGGTTTCTTTGCATTGCTTTACAAAAATAGCCTCAAATGATGCGCAAAAAATAGGCATAATGTTAAATGGAGGACCACCATCTATCAAGACCTAGCACACCCTTCAAAGTAATAGGGCGACCGAATAGAACAGGGCGGCCGCGAGTTCAATGGAGAAGTGGCGCCATGTTATATTCGGTTCCTCAAGCTACAGCATATAAAGTAAATTTGTCGTATTTCTTGAAAAAGACTATAGAAGTCTGAATGCTGCATGTAAACTGTAGGCTAAATGCATTTTCATTAGTGTGCATTAGTTATTGTGAAAGTAATATTATTACATATTGTGTAACTTATGTAATGTGTTGACACTGTGGGTAGGTCTATCTTTTTTTCCCCTTACCTACGGAAATTGCAATTCACCTACAAATATAGCATATCACAGAAGTCATAGAACTCCATTGTTGTCCAAAAACCTGTTGTTTTGGTCCATATAATTCAACAGTATGATGAATTGGAAATTGTAATTTGTCCTGGAAGAGCTTTCTGAATTGACAGAAAAAGTTCTTTCTACTTCCATGTATCATTGCTATGATACATTCTGAAAGCTATCATTGTAGCTTCTTATGAAAATTCTAATACCAAAAAAAGCTTTCTGCCTACACACGTACACAAGTATGGTCAATCTTGCCAAAACAAATATAGGTCACATCCGGAAGTCACAGAACTCAATTTGTTGTGCAAAAACCTGACAATACAAGTCCCAGAGCTGTACTGTTGCATTTGATCACCATAATTCATAATTGCAATGAACATGGGCATCATACTTTTTGGTGATGGTGAGAGATTTCAGAATACAAGCATGTACACGGACGGAGGTCGAAAAAGCATTCATACAATTCTTCCAGGACAAATTACAATACCCTGATTCATTGCAATAATGAATTATGGCTCTGGGATTTGTTTTAACATAATTTTGAACATCGTGATATGACAAGCAGATATGACTTACATATATTTGTTCTGGCAAGAGAGACTATACTAATTACTTTTACGTGATGATAAGAAAAACACAATTTACACTGGCCTTATATTAAATAGTTTGAGATAGGTATTTCTGTGTGGGTACGAAGCAATCATCATCTAAATCGTTCTGTGGAGTTCCCCATGGTTCAGTTCTCAACCGATTATGTTTCCATTTGCATAATTCTAAACCACAATGTCCCCTTCCATTGCTATGTAGATGACATACACAGTAGCTAATGCCTCTACGCAAAACATTTACAAGACATAAAAAATACTTTTCTGTTGTTTCTCAGATCAAAGGTCTCAGGTCACAACATTATCTGGGAATTAATTTGTCAGTTCTCAGATATCAAGCTAGCATGATGACTCTCATAAAATCCCACAGTGCACTGCAGAATATCTGGGCATTATTTTCAACAACCTTACTTTAAATAAACACGTATATACAGCACTGTTTCCGTCAGCTTAGAAAGATTGCTCAAATTAAAGCTTTTCTATCGCTCTGGTTCATGCCTTTATCACTTTTCAATTACTGGATTACTGCAACTTACTGTCTCAACAAAGTCTGTCCTCAACTACAGCTCTTTCAAAATGCTCTGCTAGACGTTTTACCAACACCCACAGAAAAGACAGTAGGCCTTTTATGCTCCCTTCATTGGCTGCCGGTTAAATTTAGGATCGATTTTAAGATTTGACTTATCACCTTCAAAGCCAGGAAGGGTCTTACGCCCCAGTATATTATGGATATTTTCACCCGCTATGACCCCTCCCACACAATCTGAGATACTCAGGGACAAATCTATTGGTCATTCTGAAATCCAGTCTGAAAACCAAGGGTGACAGCTAAGCTTTTGCGGTCTGGGCCCCTAGGCTTTAGGACGACCTGCCTGAGGAGATCAGGCTTGTAAGCTCCCTGTCTTCATTAAAGTTTTGGGATTGTGCGTGCCATGTTTTAAATAAAAGTTCCACCTTTACATTTATCTGAAAGCACCTTGGTCCCCAAAGCCAATTCACCTTGAGATGATTGAAATGTTTTTTGGATGGACCCTAGATGGACCCGGAGGATGGTCTGAGATGACTGCTGTCAGCAGTGTGACAGGAGAAATGAGGATAGATGAACAGATTGGGCTAAACATTAATATGGATTGAGAGCAGATTGTGGAAGGTCTGGATGGGATTATTATATGGTTGAACGGCTTCATTATGGTGAAAGTACCTGTATGGCAAGGATTACCATCTGATGTGATTGCATTACGGTGGTGGCAAAATAAAGACATGAGTGGTGTGCCCTTCCCCTGTAAAATATTAAACATATGTTTTATGATTGGAATGTGCTTCTTGCTTAGGTTTTGGGCTGCTGGCTTTTGTGTGTGTGTGTGTGTGTGTGTGTGTGTGTGTGTGTGTGTGTGTGTGTGTGTGTGTGTGTGTGTGTGTGTGTGTGTGTGTGTGTGTGTGTGTGTGTGTGTGTGTGTGTGTGTGTGTGTGTGTGTGTGTGTGTGTGACTGTGTGTGTGTGTGTGTGTGTGTCCTCCCTGCTTTAGGAACAAACAAAAGATTGCAGGGCTGTGAACACCCGCTAAGTGAAAATAGAGTGGATGTTTTATGTTAACCAGCAGACAGTGAGGGTAATCATATTAGTGCTGATTTATCATATCTTAAATTTGCCTGCTTCTTATGAGCTGTGCCGCTCGTAGAGATCACACTTGTGATAGTGCAGCAGTGGCTCGGCCTGGGAAGGCCTGGAGAAATTTATGTCTGCCAAAGTGATAAAGCTCATAGCAGACTTTTACTTTATTGTATCATGGTCCCGCCTTATTCCCTTTCGACGAGAATCTACGATATGACACAGATTCTGTTGGCGCTCTGCTCTCAGAGAGAGAGACTGACTTCCACAGAAAAGAACACTCAACTAGTTTCAAATAATGCCAGTGTGTTTCACTGTGTTTACAGCATAGTTACGGTTTCAGCAGAAACATGTAAAAGTGGCTCTCAGTTTCTTCAGAAGCTAGAATGGTTGGAGGGCCAAGGGTGGGACAGAATGGAGCGTTTTCCACTTAAGGAAAAGGACTTCTATGTTCCCTATAGGATTCACCCCGCAGCGATGCCTGAAGGTACCAAGATTGGGTCAGTCTGAAATTGTAAGCAAGACATCCACTCTTCTGCTTTGGGCATACATACTGAAGTGGGAGACAGAAGGGTTGATAGGAGCAAGGGAGGAAGTTCAGCTGGGTTTCTATACTAACCCACTTCCTCACCCTTCACCACAGTTGCATTCATCTCGCAATCTGGAGCCAACAGACCACAAGTACGGCGTTTTATAAAACTCCTGCTGGTTATCATTTTTTAAATGATTGCCGCGCCGAATGTGCACCACGTTTGAAGTCGTCGGTCGCATAATATGCACATGACCATACATGGGCATAGCGATCTCCATATATGCCTATATGGGCGTATCGGGTTTGTTTATGGTTATGTAGAGTCATAGTGACATACCTATATATGGGCATATCGGTTTTATTTACGGCTATGTCTGATTAATAGTGATGTGGCTGTGGTCCGCTCACCCGCCCATTACTAAATTTTTATATAGGATATACTGTGTACTATGTTTACATTTAAGGCATTTAGGCCAATATTAACCACTTAAACCCTATATACTTGGTTGACCGGGGTCCCTGCAGGGCTTTATACCAGGTCCAGTTGAATAAATATAACTACATATAAAATAAATAGTAGCTCCCTCTACCCCAAATCTCTAGATCTGCTATTTTCACCAAATGTTCACCAAGTGGCTAATATTAATAATATAATAATATAATAAAATAATAATACAATACAAACAAACAAACAACTGTTGAGTATCAGAGCCACAATGACCCACTGCCCTGTTCCAAGAATGATGATGTAGGAGGGAAATGCCTCTGAAATACATTTTAGGTTGTTATGTTGGAAAGACAGAAAGAAGACGGGTGCTGGAGAGAGACAGAGGGAAGTTCTTCCCCTATTCCGATCCATTGAGCACATGATCCACTGCCCAGGTCGCATAACAATCAGTTGATTTTAGCAGTATCAGCAGCTATCATAAAAAGTACACCTGACATAATAGCAGTATCAGCAAAAGTCCCATGTAGTATAGGTGTAGTATAGTATAGCTATCTGCTGGAACAGATCAAGTCGGCCTTTACTTATCGTCTGAATTACATCTGAACCGCGAGGTGAGGAAAGGCAGGGTTTTCCCGGCCACCAAGCTGCTGTAAGTCACAGCTTTGACTTACGAGTCGGTGTTGCTATACGATGTGGAAGGTCGGGGCTCTATTCCCACAGCACCCAACGGACATGATGAGCTCTTTTCCTCGTGGCCGCATGAGCTGCCATCTTGGGGTGTGCAGAGTCATTATTGATGGGCCCGCTCCCAGCTTCCATGCTGATTGCAAGGCAGGACTCTGGAGAGAAGGAACGCTCTCATGTCCGTCTGAATCTCTGTCTATCTTCATGTCTGCGTGTGCCTTGTGTAGTATGTCTGTCAGTATTGCCCTCTTGTTTGTCTTTCTGTCTGCCTGCCTCGACTGTCTGTTAGGAAAGTTTGTGTCCATCTGTCAGCTTCACCAGTGACTCGTACATCCGTATACCGCGTATGTCATTCATTAGCAGCAGTAGTTGTATAACATGTAGCATCTATAGTTGCACACTTGTCCACTGGTCTGGCTGTGGTACTTTCACAGTAACCATTTGTCTACTATTTGTCTCTACTGATTTGTTTGTATGGTGTATTTTGTCTGCAGCACTGGTGTATCAAGAGTGCATGTGAACGTTCACAGGCGGGTGAGTTGGGATGTTAATGAGGGAACAGGGAGGCGGTTGGACGTGAAATTGGGGGGAGACAGCTGGAGAGAGAAAAGTGCATGTGTGAGAGAGTGACTGAGTGAGTGACTGAGTGAGATGGAGACTGTGGTGAATAGGTAACCATGGTAACTCTGTTGGCCAAGATTTAAATGTAGAGAAACAGAGAGAGAGAGAGAGAGAGAGACAGAAAGTCAGTGAGTGAGCAAGTGAGCGAGTGAGCGAGTGAGTGAGTGAGTGAGTGAGTGAGTGAGTGAGTGAGCGAGTAAGTGAGTGAGTGAGAGAGTGAGTGAGTGAGAAGCGGAGAGAGAGAGAGAAGTAGAAGGAGGCAGGAATTCGTCTAGTGTCTTTCTGTGTGGCCAAGCAGGAATGAGGCAGGGGGTCAAGGGTTAATGTGTGTCAGTGTTAACAGGTTAATCTCTCATCAAGCGGAGGGGTCGGTGCCGTGTTCAGCCAGCCGCTGGACAGAAAACAACACAGAGGGAGACAGAGGACAGGAACATGGGGGGGGGGGGGGGGGGAAGGGGGGCAAAGGCGGCGGGGAAGATTTAGGACGGGATTGAGGAGAACACAGGAGGGCAGGGGGTACAGAGAACCTGCTAGGTCTGGAACATCTCTAAGCGGTAAAGTCAAAACAGAGAGAAAGAGAGAGAGAGAGAGAGAGAGAGAGAGAGAGAGACATTTGGCTAGAACCGTGTGTGTGTGTGTGTGTGTGTGTGTGTGTGTGTGAGCATGCGCGTGCTTGTGTGCACGTGTGAGAGAGAGACAGACTGAGTTCAATTGTAACGTGGACAGTGACAGCTTTGAAGTGGAATACAATCAACCAGCCTCTAACCAGCTGTCGACTCCAACTAGTCTCAGCTCCCTCTATGGACTAACACACTCCCTCTAACATGCATCCATCCCAACCACCGTCTTCACCTCGGAGCCAGTCTCCTCTCTCACACCTCTCTGCTCTCGGGTGCCGCTCGCCCCCAAAATAAGCACACACACACACACACCGCAACGCCCCGCCCCACCCCCCCAACACTTTAAGATCTCCTCATTTGCACACGAGGGTAAGGGTGGGAAGAAAGATTTAAATGGGAAAAAGGTGAGAGCCCCATTCCCCAAAATAGCATGCCTCGCGAATGCCTCTTTTTCTTTCTTTCTTTTTTTATGCACGTGCATCGCTGCTGCTGGTGTTTTAACCCATTCAATCCACGAACGCATCTCTGTCATTTTAGATTTCTTTGGCTATTCAAAAAATATACAGCTGTAGCAGATAGCAGATATACAAGCTCATAGAGTGCCACGCTATGAGCAATTGTATATCTGCTATTTCTTTTTAACTGTGATTATTTTTTGCAAATCTTTGAATATATTGTATATTTATATATATATACAGGGTCCCCACGGTCATGAAATTCCTGGAAATATTTTGAAATTGAAAAAAAAATAATCCAGTACTGGAAAAGTTTGGGAATTGATCAAAGGTCCTGGAATTTATCAAGGGTCCTGGAAAAATATTTGGCTATGCATTGTTTTTGGCTATTGATTTTGTTAATACAAAACATTTTCATAAACATGTATAACATTACACGAAATATGTAACCTAAGTAGTTTTTCGCCGAACGGGCTGTGTGATGGCATATATTATTTAAATAAAATAAGTCATACGGATGCCATAATGAGTCTTCCAGTGAGCTATGCCCTAATTTTGCACGAAATTTTGAATGAAATTGTACTATTCTATGCTTTAATTTTGCTACACTGCCTATCTTTGGGCATTCTACATAGGAGTAAGAGACACATTATTGCGCTGAATGATTGTTATATAGGCCTGGAAATTGGGCTAAATATTCTGGAAAAGTTTTGGAAAAGTTTTGGAAAATCGTTGCTAAAAATGTGTGGGGACCCTGTATATATATATATATATATATATATATATATATATATATATATATATATATATATATATATTTTATTTTTTTTTAAGCGAACAATAACTCAAATCTTTGCTTCTGGGGGTCCCTGGAACAAAATATTTTACAAATGTTCCCTTCAAAGATTTTCAAGATGAGCTTGTATATCTGCTATTTTTGAATAGCCAAATAAATCTAAAATGACAGAGATGCGTTCCCGGACTGAAGCAGCAGTCGGGGGAAAAAAATGAGAAGACTGCCGTGTCTGCTGTGTGTGTGTGTGTGTGTGTGTGTGTGTGTGTGTGTGTGTGTGTGTGTGTGTGTGTGTGTGTGTGTGTGTGTGTGTGTGTGTGTGTGTGTGTGTGTGTGTGTGTGTGTGTGTGTGTGTGTGTGTGTGTGTGTGTGTGTGTGTGTGTGTGTGTTATGAGTGGCAGTGTTGCAGTCCCAGTAGCAGAGCGGTTGAGGACTGGTGTCCTGTTCCCTCACGCTGGCCACAGAGCACAGATACTGCCGCTGATATGATTTATCACTGTGTCCTTGTGTGTGTTTTAATGTCATTGCACTCTAGGTCCGCATTATTGATCAATCTCTGCCTCTCCCTCCCTCCCTCCCTCTCTCTCTCTCTTCGTCCCTCCCTCTCTTCCTCCTACTCCTCCGCCATTCTCTCTCTCTCTCTTGCTGATCCCCTCTCTCTCCACCTGTTTCATATTCATCCTTCCATATTGTCTTCTTTACCTCCGTCTCCTCCGTTGCTCTCTGCTTTATATTCGTCTCTGTGTTGTCACTCCCCTCTCCCTCCATCTCTGTCTCCTTTATATTCATCTCTCTATTGAGTCTTTCCTCTCTCTCTCTCTCTCTCTCTCTCTCTCTCTCTCTCTCTCTCTCTCTCTCTCTCTCTCCCCCCCCTCTCTCTCTCTTTCCCTCTCTCTCTGTCTCTCTCTCTTTCCAAGAAAGGAGAGAGAGAGCCTATTAATATTAATGTGTCCTCTTCCTCTCTTTCTCTCTCTCCCTATTTTCTGTCTTCCACTTTTTAATCTTTCTTTTACAGCTGATCTCCTCTCTGCTCTTCCCATTATTTATACCTTTCCTATAGTCTTTATCCCTAATCATGCCTTTCATTCAGCCATTTCTCCATCTATCTATCTCTATCTCTCTCTCTCTCTCTCTCTCTCTCTCTCTCTCTCTCTCTCTCTCTCTCTCTCTCTCTCTCTCTCTCTCTCTCCCCCTCTCTCTCTCTCTCTCTCTCTCTCTCTCTCTCTCTCTCTCTCTCTCTCTCTCTCTCTCTCTCTCTCTCTCTCTCTCTCTCTGCCGCTGTTCAGTATTCATCTATTACTGTAGTGTTGATAATTCCCTCCTCTGCCTGCAGCCGTACAGTCATCTATCAGATTAATAATCCCTCTCTTCCTCATACTCTCTCTCTCTCTCTCTCTCTCTCTCTCTCTCTCTCTCTCTCTCTCTCTCTCTCTCTCTCTCCCTCAGCCCCCCTCAACCCCCCCCCCTCCCTTTAACCACGCCAAGTGAGAATAATCAGCGTGTCAAATGAGTTTGTGTGTCAAAGTCCCATCGTTTACAAGCATCATCATTAATAACCGTCTCTAGATTGCCGGATGCCCTTATTTGAGGTGATTCAGGTCTAAATAACCTGTGGAGAGGAAAGAGATGAGGCTCTAAAGCCTCCTCCCCCCTCTCTTCCTGCCCGTGTCCTGCTTCAGGGTGGCAGAGCCATCTATTAGTGTTAATGTAGATTGCACCATTTGCCACCATCCCTCTGGCCTCGGGAGCAGACAATGCTGTGCCTGGTGTATGGAAATAGAATTAGCATTGCTGTCCCAACGACCAACGTTATACTTGCACAGACGGTGAAATCGCTCGCTGGACGAGTTTTTGCTCCTGGCGTCGTTGTGGTCGTGTTGGTGGAGGCCGGCATTAACCTGTTCAATCCGGGAACGCGTCTCTGTAATTTTTAGATTTCTTTGGCTATTGAAAAATAGCAGATATACAAGCTCATATCTTGGAAAATATATGCAAATATTTGAATTTATATATTTTTAAGCGAACATTTGTTAAATATTATGTTTCAGGGACCCCCCAGAAGCAAAGATTTGAGTTACAAATGTTCGCTTTAAAAAGTATATATTTTCAAAGATGTGCAAAAATTGTCACGATTTTTTTTCAAAAATAGCAGATCTACATCTTCTATTTTTGAAAAGCCAGAGAAATCTAAAGTGACTCAGATGCGTTGCCGGTCTTAATGGGTTAATAATCCACAGTGCTAGAGGCGCTGTGAAAAAAAAAGACCGCAAAAAAAGACCTCCTATGCACTGTTAACACTCTGGTGGGTGGAGAGACCCCCCCCAACTCTAGATTGTGACTTTGAATGTCTGTTTCTGCATTTCGTTCCTACTGCCTGTAAACTAGTACGGTAATTGAAGCTTTCTGCCTTGCACCTGCCCTGGATGCAAGGATTTGATTGCTGGCAAAAATGTCTGCTCAGGGATTATGTGGGATTTGATAAGCAGTGACATAAAGTCGTAATACTTCTCAAAGATGTTTTGACAATCCCCCCCGTGATAAGATATACTGTAGATGTCTACTTATTATTTGTCTTATTCATTTTCTCCCGGTGAAAACATGGGAGCACTGAGTCTGTAGTCTTTTAATATCTGCTCTCTCGCTCTCACTCACACTCTCTCCTCTCTCTCTCTCTTTTGTTCTTTCACAGTAACTCCTGGATTCTTCTCACTCCTCAAAGGCCTCGCTCAAATCCCCAGACAGCGAGACAAAAAAAGGGAATAACATCTGTTTATCTACATATTTCTACGTTGAAAAACAAAAGGGAAATAAACACAGATAGACAGAAGGACAAAATGTCTGAGACGATGCATCGTTAGAGGGAGCAAATTGCCCCGGGAGGACAAAAGGAACATACGCCTTCCACGCGGATCCATCAGTGTGGAGTCAACTCACCTACACCTTCGGAACAAGAGCAGGGTCATGTCCCAGTTGCCATGCGCATCACCACGGTGACCTGCCTTCCCTGCCCTTCCCCCCTCCTCCTTCTATTGGCCCAGCTGTTACTGCGGCTCCTCCCCCCTGGGCCAGAGTTTGTGGGAGCCGCCTCCGCTTGCCCCTCCCACTGCACCTGCTCCAATCAGGCCAGTCGAGTCATCTGCACGAGACAAAACTTGGATGAGGTGCCTGAGAGTATATCAGTCAACACGCGATACCTCAACCTGCAGGAGAATTCAATACAGGTAAATCTTTGCAGCGCTATACATTCTGTTTGTTCTAACATGTTAATGTCCATCTTAGTGTGTGTGTGCGTGTGCGTGTGTGTGTGTGTGTGTGTGTGTGTGTGTGTGTGTGTGTGTGTGTGTGTGTGTGTGTGTGTGTGTGTGTGTGTGTGTGTGTGTGTGTGTGTGTGTGTGTGTGTGTGTGTGTGTGTGTGTGTGTGTTTGCGTTTGCGTGTGTGGGTGCGTGCATCGGAGCAGGCAAGTGTAGATGTTAACATGTTAACATGTTGATGCAATAGTTTTTTAGGCTTTTTTTGCTAAAAGCTCAAGAGCACAGCGTTATGTGTCTACTTAACTGGCTTTGGGAAACACTACTTAAGGCCTCCTGGAAGAAGTAACTTCGAAGCAAACCCGTTTCCCGAAAGCCTTCTTAGCCTAGGTAGTACTGTCGTACGTAACATTTTGAAGAGGGGACCTGGGGCACTCTTAACACCCTTCGTAGCGAATATACACAGTGAAATAGATCAATAAAACACCCACACACACACCCACACACACCCACACACACACACACACACACACACACACACACACACACACACACACACACACACACACACACACACACACACACACACACACACACACACACACACACACACACACACACACACACGTACATGTACTATAACGGATGATCCGATCATCTTTAAAAAATATTAAGCATACAGTATGCCAAGTTAGCTAAAGTTAGATAGATGATGAGCTAAACATGTTTGTTTAATTTCTTGTTTTTAGTTAACATTTTTATATTTAAACGTTATGATGAAAGTCCCCACACACAGTGACAGCAGCTGTGCTCGCCATGTTTACACACACACACACTATATATATATATATATATATATATATATATATATATATATATATATATATATATATATATATATATATATATATATATATATATATATATATATATATATAGATAGATAGATAGATAGATAGATAGATGATAGATAGAATGAGAAGTGTGGATTCATATTAATGGTCCATTGTGTGACCTGCTAATACTGTAGGTGGCATATTCTACTGCAGTCCAAATACAACGTTTGGATAATGGATTCATGAATTAAATTACAGAGGTGAGGTCACGTCTGCAAGGTAAATGTATGTGAAAACACCAAAGTGTCCCCATTATGCAAGTAAATTAAATAGAATAACATTCGATTGTGGGTTGATAAATAAGCCAAGATATTAAATAGGTTATTTCAATTGGCGATCGCTCACGTGCACGTGTATGCGCAAGCTTGTGCACGTGCGCCTGAAGTTGCGCTCCATTAGTTAAAACATCCACAGTACACCACTGTCTATCTTCATATTTTAGCTTATATTGATATAGAAAGAGGAAGTCATAGAGTTTAAGAATTAAAACAAGGGTATTCAGGTATTGTGCAGTCACAGTTACCAACAGCACTTAAAGCTTGTTAATTTTCAGCATTATTTTATTGATGAGTACAATCCCACTTGTTACAGCTAAACTTCTTGTAAGGAAGTTGCGCGGAACAATCGGTTAGTCTGGCATCGATTGATAGGACAGCTCCCTACGCAGGATGTCTTTGGGAAACGCGGCCAAGGTCTGCCAGTAGTAGAGAGTAGACTTTAAAACCTGTTCCAAACCGAGGGAAGGTTTTATTAATTGAAAGTAAGGCATTTTTCCATGAGACCATGCCTCAGTGTGCATTATCAATTTATCTGAACCACCAAGATAGCATTTGTGGCTTTACAGTTTCAAGGGGAGATCATTTAACCACAGACCATCATTAAGAAGCACATGAATCACAACATTTATACTTTTACTCTTAGTTGTTGACGGCTTTGTTCTTTTGCCAATTAAAATGCATTTTTGCCGTTTTTACCCCCTGCTAATGAAATCACTCTTCATTGTTAATTGGGATTGTCAATGTCCAGTACCTCAACAGTATGTCAAATTGTTCGGGAAACACAATTTTGAAACACAGACCTCTTAGGTCAAACTAAGTGCTTTACAATATGCATTACAGTCACCCATCGTCACACATATTCACACACCTTCACACACCGACAGCGAAGGCAACCATGCAAGGCACCAGCGTGCTCACTCGAGCAGTTAGGGGTTCAATGTCTCGCTCAAGGACATTTTCACACAATGCCCGGAGGATCCCAGGATCGAACCAGGAGGTTCCTAGTTCTGATTACCACACGTGGAAACATACATTAATCCACATGGTTTGGTCAGCCATCTTTTAAGAGATGCTGCTTATAGGAAAGATAATAATGAAACGATAAAACCACTCATTGCTCTTTTAGATAGCCTACAAATTCAGATTCGGTTTGTTGTATCCTGAAGCCCCACTTGAAATGATTAAAAATCTAAAAATGTTTTAACACCTGAAGGCATCCTAGATTCTCTGGCTTATTTTTTCCTCCACTGAGTACCATGAGAGTAAAGCCTTGACAGCTCCCACCCCCTCTTAAACATCCCCATTCCTGCCCACTTCCCCCTCTCCCTCTATCCCTCTGTCCCTCTCCCTCTCTCCCTATCTCCCTCTTTCCCCCTCCTCTCCTTCTCCCCCCTCTCTCTGTCTCTCTCTTTCTCTCCCCCTCTTTGCCTATCACCCCCTCCTTCTTCTGCTCTACATACAGAGCAGGCTGTGGCCTGACTCCAGGAGACTTTCTCTCTGCCTCACAGAGGGCTTTGGCCATACATATCTCACACAGTCAGAGTTTTAAGGGGCTTGTGTTTTACTCCCCGCCAAATGAGCTCCATTTGGACAGCGTTGATGGTCGGTAGTGGATGTCCGGGCTGCCTAGTACCCATGTGTTCCGGAAACATCTCTTCTCAAGAGACTAAACATCCCTTTCTTCTTGTAAAGAAAAGAAAACTCACAAAAACTTACACATTCAGTTCTTTTGAATTGCATCCAATCAATTTCAGAATTGTGAAGTTTCTGTTTCCTCTCTGTGATCATCGGATTCTTTGTGTAACACACTCCCAAATATGGAGTGTGTTGTCTAACCTCAATGTGTCATCATGGCATCAGCAAACAGATCAGTCAGCTCCATACAGTATGGGCACAAAAGGGGGCATGCCCATATATGGCCATATACTGATGACATCAGGGATCTCCATATATGGGCATAAAAGGGCCAAGGACTGACAGATACAGAGATCTCCATATATGGGCATTAAAGGGACAAGGACTGACAGATAAAGATCTCCATATATTGGCATATCAGTCAGAACGGAGGTGCTGCGTATAGGTGTGAGGGCAGCGTACAAAAAAATTAAATAAATAAACTATTTTCAAATTCAACAGAATGGATGAAATACAATCTAACAATGATTCCAAATACCATTTTAATACATTACAAATGCGCACCGAAGTGCAAGTTTATGTGCATAAATTACCTCCAGGGTCAATGGCCGCATTATTTTGGGGTCGCGGGCTGAAAAGTTTGGGAACCCATGCTCTAGTTCATTCAAAGTCCCGGATTGTAGCTTTTAAGGCTCAGGCTGTCTTTGCCTCACCCTATACATGACTGATAGTAACCTCATCTATCTCTACCCTCCAGGTTATCAAGTCAGACACTTTCAAGCACTTGAGGCACCTCGAGATCCTCCAGCTCTCCAAAAACCAGATCCGTCAGATTGAAGTCGGAGCGTTCAATGGCCTCCCCAACCTCAACACTCTGGAGCTCTTTGACAACCGCCTCACGCTGGTGCCGTCACACGCCTTTGAGTACCTCAGCAAGCTGCGGGAGCTGTGGCTGCGGAATAACCCCATTGAGACGCTGCCGGGCTACGCCTTTCACCGCGTGCCCTCGCTCAGGCGCCTGGACCTGGGCGAGCTGAAGAAGCTGGACTTCATCTCCGATGCGGCCTTTGTGGGCCTCGTCAACCTACGCTACCTGAACCTGGGCATGTGCGGGCTGAAGGACATCCCAAAACTGACAGCTCTGGTGCGTTTAGAGGAATTGGAGCTGTCAGGAAACCGTCTGGAGATCATCCGGCCTGGCTCCTTCAATGGCCTGGTGTCTCTCCGCAAGTTATGGCTCATGCACTCACAGGTGTCTGTCATCGAGCGCAACGCCTTCGATGACCTGAAAAATCTGGAGGAGCTCAATCTGTCCCACAACTCCCTGCATTCTCTGCCCCATGACCTCTTCACGCCCCTTCATCAGCTGGAGAGGGTGCACCTCAACCACAACCCCTGGGTATGCAACTGTGATGTGCTGTGGCTCAGCTGGTGGCTGAAAGAGACAGTGCCCAGCAACACCACCTGCTGTGCCCGCTGCCATGCTCCCCCTGGCCTGAAGGGGAGGTACATCGGCGAGCTTGACCAAAGCCACTTCACTTGCTATGCCCCTGTCATCGTGGAGCCACCGACTGACCTCAATGTCACAGAGGGTATGGCTGCCGAGCTCAAGTGTCGCACTGGCACCTCCATGACCTCTGTCAACTGGATCACTCCTAACGGCACCTTGATGACCCATGGCTCCTATAAGGTCCGCATCTCCGTCCTGCACGATGGCACTCTGAATTTCACAAATGTCACCCTGCGTGATACGGGCCAGTACACCTGCATGGTCACCAACTCTGCCGGCAACACCACTGCGACCGCTGTTCTCAACGTAACTGCTGCTGATGTCAGTGTTAACTACACCTACTTCACCACTGTCACTGTGGAGACAGTGGAGTCCACTGGGGAGGAGGACTCCGCCCTGATCGCCATCAACGAGACATTCATTCAGCCTGGCCCCACTCCATCCCTTCTGTGGCCAGAAGGCACTCCCACCACGGCCTCCTCGCTGTTAGCCGGATGGTCATCCTCTTCTCCTCGGGCCACGCGGCCCACCTTCACTGTGCCCATCACTGAGCCGGGCTTCTCGGGCCTGGACGACGTGATGAAGACCACCAAGATCATCATCGGCTGCTTCGTAGCCATCACCTTCATGGCGGCGGTGATGCTGGTGGTCTTCTACAAGCTGAGGAAGCAGCATCAGCTGCACAAGCACCACGGCCCCGCCCGCGCCATCGAGATCATCAACGTCGAGGACGAGCTGGGGGCCGGGGCCAGTGGGCGTGGCAGCGGCCTCTCAGGGGGCTCCACTGTGACGCAGGGCGGGAGCAGTGGGCTAGGAGGGGGCCAGAGCCTGAGGCTGCACCACCCAGAGGTAGTCAACCTGCCGAACCTGGCCCGGTCCGATCACCTCAACCACCTCAACTACTACAAACCCCATCACTTCAACAACAACATGATGGGCCTGGGCATGGGCCTCAACAACAACAACAACCCCTCACCTTGCTCTCAGACCCAGAGCACGCCCATCTCCTGCTCCCAGGCTCCGGGCTCCACCGGTGGTGCCCTGCCCTCCCCTGTGCCACTGCCCCAGCTGGGCATCCACAGTTCTCTGAAAGGCCTCATGGGTAAAGGCCAGAACGAGCCACTGCTCTTTAAAGGTGGCTCCAAGGAAAATGTGCAAGAGACTCAAATATGAGAGTGAGTATGCGGGGATAGAGGTGGGGAGAGGGTGATAAGAGAAAACGGGGAGATAGAGAGAGAATATATGCGACTGATTGTAGCCGATTATCCTCATAGACAGATTACAGAAAATATTAAAGTTGACGTAGAAGCTGTTTTGCATTGTCAGTTCATTGACAGAGAGAAACAGGTAAGGAGACTGAAGTAGACATTCACTCAACACTTTCCCTGGTATTAGCATCTGCCTAGACACTTCAACTTATGGAACGTGCACGAAGATATCAATATAGATGATGAGCTTCAGAGTGAATTACATGTCAAACCTGCTAAGATCTGTGCCAAAGTAAAAACACCACCGACTAGATTTTCATCGGCATCCACCGCCATTGTGGCAAGTTATGGATAATGCACATGTGCAATGAGATTCACTAGATCTATACAGATCGCCTCAAATACTACCAGACACAATCAGGACCCCTCGTGTATATATAGGGAGATAACATCGGACTGTTGAAGTTGTCAGATTAGTGTTTGGCAGAGCCATTGGATAACAAACAATGGCTTGGCTGATTGGGACGGTCCCAGAGTAGTGCACCGCTTCCCAGAAGCACCAAGAAGAACAGGGAAAGAGAAATTAGAGCAGTGCAGAGTTACTGCTCAGAACACAGTTTGGTGTGTCAGACCAGCACTTTGCAGTGGGAGCGAACGACAACAGAGGTTGTGTTTTACACTCTCACCTTTCTCCCCTTTTACACCTGACTGGCTACTCCTTTTGAAGGGAAAAGGAGAGGAACACAGTGAGTTATCATGGGAGAGAGAGAGAGAAAAAAATGCCAGGGCAGAAAAGGACAATGGAAATATATATATAAAAAAAGACTTAAAAGTACATATATATATAAATATATTTTCATTCAAAGAAATTAATTATGAAGAGTCTTTATCAAGTTTGTGAGTGACACCTACAACTTGTGAAGGATACTGCAGACAGCTGTTTGTAGTGGTCATCCCTTGAGACTTTTCGTAGCTATGAACAAGATGACATCTCCCTCTGTGCTGCAAAAGGACACGCTGGGGAGTTCGGTCTCTGTTGAGCTGGAGCTAAAAAGGAATGTCTGCGTGTTTTGAGTGAATTTATTTTGGCCTTGACATTTTTGTAGCCACATATAGTGTTCCTTCTCCTGTCACATTTACATAAACAGGGTCATTGGAGAAGGGTGATCTTTATGCTATATTGCGATAATATGAAATATGATTACAACTCTTTCACCATTTGATATACAATATGGCCATGGTACTGATAATAATGAGCGTAATGGTAATAATGATAACAATGATCAACTTGATTTGCTTTATAATTATCATCACGTGATTAACCCTTGTGTTCTTTTCAGTTCAAAATGAGCCATTTACATTAAATTAAATTGTCAAAATGTCTTAATTGTAAATGAGAAAGAGTTTTATAGAGATGATATTGAAAGAGATTTTTATTGGAATAATTGGAATAATTGGAATGTATTCAAATTATTGAATACCTTCAATAATTATCCAACCCCCGCCCCCCCCCCCCCCCCCAAGGACCCTTAACTCACTTTGAAAAAACACTGCTATAGACATTGACAAAATATATTTTTTACTCCTCGTATACATAGTTGGAAGGTAACAAAACTGATTAATATCTACCAGCACTCTCTGTTTTTGCTATATGCTTCATTTGAATATAATATAATTATAAAATAAAAACAATTGAGAATGTCAATTCAAAACAAATGTCAATTAACTACTACATGAAAGTCTTGTTTCAGTTAAAATTTCCCAAGATAAATATGATTTATGCCACTCGGGTCTTCATTATAGTGGATTCTTCCACATAAAACAACATTATTACAAAGAATGGGGAAATATATTTCTTGGAATATAGTTAGAAACCTTTTTTAATATACATTCTATTTCAGAATTTCTTTAAAATCCCAATAATATCCCTGGTAAATTTGAACCAACATTGCCAAAAAGAACAGAACACAAGGGTTAAAATGAACACAGTAAATACTCAGCAATGTTACACTATATTTGTCTGAATAGCAGCTGGTTTAGCATGCTCTCTAAAGATAAAGATTTGCTCAACAATTGGTTTCAGCAGAAATTAATACAAATCTTAATGATATTGTTGCTATTGTTGCTATAACATTATGTTATAATTATTATCATTACTATAACTCCCATTATTATCATTATTACTGCTTCTAGTGTATACAAATAGCTGAGAAGTACTTTTTTCATTTGTAAATGAAAGTGAACTTGTTGATGCCCGATCCTGTTGGATTCTACAGTAAAAACAGACTCAAATGGTAACATATGGACCAGTGTGATTGTTACCATAATCTTTGTGATGTGGGACGGTGCTGGGATGGGACTCCATGTGCCGCTAACTGAACTCCAGCAGGAAATACACAGCCCTCAAAATGGCCTCCTCACCGTGGCCCTCAGTGACTACTCTGTTCTGATGTCTTAACCAATCAGGACCTCTCATCTGATCATGACACATTAAAGACAGGACATGAACCCTTGATGAGGAAGACTGCTCCTTTGCAGAGGATTATGTCCGAACTGTATCTCAGTGTTATCGTGTATGAATGGAATTCATGACAGCAGGGAGCTAAAGGACGGAATCATTGTCACGCATTTAAAAGGTAAGCGAAGTTCATTCAACGAAACGGGCAGAAAGACTTAGATGGCATACAGTAAAGAGTGACGGGTGAAAAAAACATTTTCTAAAGAAAAGGACAATTAAATGAAAAAAAAGAGAGAAAGAAACTTATAGATCTCTTTTAAAAACAAAAGTATTATAAGTGTTTTTCATTTTGGGATTTTATCTAGTTTTATTTTTTGTTTTTTTTAAATCAAGTGTTATCTTTATTGTAATATTGTTATTGTTATTATAATTAGCTAATTACACTGGTTATAATTATGAGAGATGTTCTGTTAGCAGAAGTCACTTTGAAAATTAAAAAACCTGGCACATAAAATGGCAATTTAACTCTGTGAAACTTGGTGGCTTTTATTATTAATATATTTTTTTGAAATTAATGTTATCAATTTGACTGAAATATCACTGTTTGTACCCCTTTGGCTCTGCTTGAGATGAGACATAGTGAATGTGAAATGGTTAGAATATAGAGTTTTTTTTCTGCACAGGGGGACAGGAAAGGCCCTGCTCTGGTTTACACGCTTAAATACACTCTCAGTCTGTGCTGCTCAGAATGTCATCACTATCAATGCTCACTGCTCACAGTGCGATTGCGCTATGTCAACACCTCGTTGCCATGACTACATACTCTGAGACTAATGCGCCAAACAGCGTCACAGTTGGCACCTCGCGTGGTACTCGATGCCCCCTGACAGTCATGTTCCTTTAAGATGCCACATATCTCTGCAGCCTGGCCAGTGTTCATCTGGAAAGTAGCAAATCACCTTTCATATTGCACCCATATCCTCACATAATACCCCTGCAGGTTCCTTCCGTCAGGTTTCCCTGGCAACTGTTGCTGCTGCGACAGCCCTCATCATAGGCTCTTGATTTGGGTTTCGAATGCAAATAGGGAGCAGACGCTATAGAATTCCATTTGCGTATGCGGGTACTTAACTGTAAAGAGTTTTTTTTTTGTTGCCCAACCCACCAGGCATCGTTTCAGTGAATAGCACCATCATGTTCTTTAGTAACACTCAATTTGTTTACACCAGCAACAGCATGTCTTACACCGCTGACTTTCCAGTCATTGACAACATGCGATTTACGTACTACTATCCCTTATACGTGTCATTTGCATAGCCCCTACATCGTTTCAAAATGCATTTACGTACCCTACACTTGTGATTAACACTCATCCCCTGCGCCAGTCATTAACATATTCTCTTCCCAGCAGAAGGGATCCATATTCCCCTCACAATTTATTTACATATTCATCTGCCTCTCTGTGTGTGTGTGTGTGTCTGTGCGTGTGTGTGTGTGTGTGTTTGTGCGTGCGTGCGTGCGTGCCTGCGTGCGTGTACGTGCGTACCAATTTTGGTTACATCAGTGGCTCAAAGCAAGGACTGTTACAAAAGCAATTTTGCCCCCCCCCCCTTTCAATTTCTCAGATATCTGCGCTCGCTGCCTATTGCCACTAGTAGCTCATCACCTTGGAAAGCATTGTTGTAGCTCCTATAGCTCGTATGAAGTGGCACAAACCAGAGGCCATATTTACTGAGGCTTGGTGGTGGAGGGAGCAGCGCTGTAGCGGCAGACACAGTCACAGTGCTGCAGTGACTGAGCCCCATTTATACTTCGTCGCGCTATAGTGTCACACACCGGAAATAGCTGATCTACAAGCTCACCAACATGTCTTATTTGCAATGCCCTGTGAACTTGCAGATCTGCAATTTTTGGTCCCTGACACCGTCGTACGAAAGAGCATAACTTAAGCATGAGTCACACAGCACTGAGCACACTTCCAACACTCTAATGGAAATACTGTGCATACAATGATGTGTATGCATGCGTGGGGAAGACTCACTCTGTGTGTGTGTGTGTGTGTGTGTGTGTGTGTGTGTGTGTGTGTGTGTGTGTGTGTGTGTGTGTGTGTGTGTGTGTGTGTGTTGTGAGGGTGGGTGGGTGGGTGGGCGGCCGTTTGTATATGTGAGGCGGTGGGTGCATTTGTGTGTGAGCGTGGCGCACATTCAGGTGAGCTTATTAGAGGCGGTAGATGGAGGAGGGGCAGCCAGACCTCCATTTTAAATCCCCAGTTTAAACCTGCGCTGTCTGTCTCCCTCCGCTTGAGGCAACTGTTTGATCCTCTCACTGACACTTTTGGAGTAAATACTGGATATATTCATTTTATTTCCTGCTTAAGCAGCCCTCTCCTCCTTCTCTTGTCTCCTCTCAGCGCACTGGGATGAACCCAAGTGATGAAAATCTGCTCAATCATGGCTGGTGTGTCTTTAATATGTGTTCTTTACGGTGTTCCTAGCCTCTCTTTGCCCTCTGTCAATCTATGGTTACAAGCAGCGGGTCAAGAGGGTTAAGGCTGGTGTCAGGTGGTGTTTACCCCTCAGTTTATCCGTCTAAACAAGGCCAGTGTACCTCTAATGGAAGGAGACCTGTGCTCTTTGCTTATTTTGCCCTATTTCAGCTTAATCAGACTAGTGTCAGCTCTTGATGTATGGTGTTTTGTGTACAAACTATAGCACCCTTCATTTTGTCCTGAGGATATATTATGTTAACACCTGTTGGTTTTGTTTGACAGTTTTTGCTTTATAAGTGTTGTTTGTTTGTTTGTTGCCCTAGACTAGCGTTGGCAAAACAGCGTCCCCACGCTTACAGGGAATGAGATGCACTCTTAACTCGTCTAATTGTATGGAATGGACTTGACGGGAATGGTCTCACTTTCTGGAACACTCTGTTCCTCACAGATCAAGGCTGTGGCAAACGGCATTTTCAGAGGTATAGTGTCAGAGGGAATGCTGCTCCCTCTTAACATAGGCTGTACAGTATGTAGAACACTTACAAAAAATGACTTCAGGAAGAAAAAAAAGCTGTTCCAACGTTCTTGAATAAGCAGCCTTCTAGAAGCGGTCCATCCGTTTGTGCTCTGGAATGCCGCTGTGGGGCTCTCCCCCTCCAATTTTCCTGATGAGTGTGGAGTCGTGGGGAACTGTATCGGAATGTCCTGAACCATCCGTAACTATTAAAGGAAGTGCTGAGCCAGCAGCTGTGTTCCTCTCAGAGGACAAGCTCACAGTCAAGTCTCCAAATGCACCCCCCGTCCCTCCCTCCCTCTCTCCCCCGCCACAGCAACCCTCTGCTCCTAGATTTACTGTTTATGGGCACCTTGGCTCGGCGTCATAATCGCACTCTGCTGTGTCTGATGTTTGTTTGAAGCTGGGCAGGGGCCATAGACTACATTACAAACCTTTTGATGTGTAAATGTGGTTCTGAAGGTCCGTGCTGCCCTACAGAGGGCAGCGTGTTGCCGATGGAGGGAGAGCAGTAGTAGTAGTATTATTAGTGGGCTATGTAGTGGAACCTTGTGACGTTGATAATGGAGCTGTCCGCCTCCTCCAGATGTCTCCCCGAGGTGGTGGAGCCCCTGTCGAACACGAGGTCAAAGCCAGACCAGATGTCAGTGGTCTGGGCCAGAACTCTGGGAGTCAGAGACTGGCAGAGCCTAGAGGAGGGCGCGAATCAGACCTGCCCCTGACCCAGATACGTCTGCCCGGTCAAACTCTGAGTCAGAACTGCAACATCATCTCAGTGAATACCACTCAAAAAACAGAGGGAGAGAGACCGGTCATAAACACTCATCAATATGAAATGGAGTTTTACTAGAGATATTGATTGGATTTTTTTTCTGTATAGCTACACAGTAAAATCCTCAGTGCTAATTTATTGTGTGCAAATGTAACCAAACGGACCCTTACAAATGGGTTCATTT
>NC_137615.1:24654079-24659079 GCF_963280865.1 Gymnoscopelus braueri
CAGTTATTGGCTTTCAAAAGTTTACTTTTGTACTGCATGTGTACATGTACATGTATTGTACGTGTGTGTGTGTGTGTGTGTGTGTGTGTGTGTGTGTGTGTGTGTGTGTGTGTGTGTGTGTGTGTGTGTGTGTGTGTGTGCGTGCGTGCGTGCGTGCGTGCGTGCGTGCGTGCATGCGTGCGTGCGTGCGTGCGTGCGCGCGCATGCGTGGTGCGCGTGTGTGCACACTCACGCACGAGAACGGGCACGAAGGTGAGGCGCCGGTGCACGCCAATGTTGTTTTTATAAAAATCTCAGCAACCGCACCCGTTGTAACTACCACCGTTAATGTAGTACTGTAGGTGCAGATTTAAGATGCATTTGCAACTTCTGTGGCTGTGTGCTTCATCACGATCGCAAGCTTGCATACAAGAGCTGCTCACCGATGGAGTATACCGACAGCCGACGCTGTCTACCAGGAAGAGAGGCGGTGGACCGGGCCTTCTGGCGGTGTGTCCGTCCGCTGTCGGATCAGCAATGGGTAGACCTTCAGACCCATGGGAGCAGCTACGGAGAGCGCTTTGACACCGGGCGGCAGTGCGGGAGTGGACTGGGAACTTTGTTTCCTCTGGTGGTCCAGCCTGGGACATGGCAGCGGATTGGTTGTTAGAGGGGGTTTCGACAACTTGGGATGCCCAGAAACGAGGCAGGAGGGCTGGCAGAGTGTTGTGCTATATCTGCCATGACTAACAGCCACCATGTATGGTGGAGACGCTGCTGCTTGTGCCCGTGGAGTGCTGGGTGACATCACATGCTTGTTGTATCATGACTGAGGACATATGCCTTGATTTTGTGGATGTGACCTTGCTGCACCTGTATTATATGTGTCCTTGTATGTGTGTGCGTGCGTGCATAACGTTTATGTCCTACCCGGTAACCAGGTATCCCACATATTTCTACCCCTCAATTCCCACTTGCAGGGCTAATGTTGTGCTTTATGAGCTTCATATAATACTACTTTCCTGATACCAGGGTCTAAATGTCTCAATGCAAGACCACTGCATATGTACTACATAATCTACAAGTAAGACGCGCGAACGCGGTAAGCGAACGCAAAAAAAGAAAAAAAAGAATGAAAAAAAATATTTTAAAAAAAGTAACCAATAATTTTTTTTTTTTTTTTTTTTTAAATCTGCGTTAAAAGGAGCATCTTAGAAAAATACAAATTCACAAAAAAAAAACTTGGAATGTTTTTGAACAATTCAACAAAGTGTTTGAAGTGCCTGTTTCACCCACTTCCGGGGGGCGGAGCCAAAATCCGAGCCCGATGTATTTGTTCGTAGACCCCCACTTAGGGGGGGTAGAAAAAGTTTGGGAGCGATTCGGGCACTTTTCATTTAACATGGGGTTTCAATGGGGAGTTTTTAGGAGCCTTCTCCGGGGCGTGGCTTCCGGGGGAAGGGGCGGGCTTAAACGCAACCTTGACAGGTGTGTTCAGTTTTCAAAGACCTTTCATTTGATGTATGGTACGTCTAAATTGGACATTTACTTATCTCAGAGGAGCTGCACACAGGCAGTGCACACGGAGACACAGACGGAGACACAACCCAAGCAGGGTTACATAGTAAGCTCCACTTGGTCGGAGGCGCGGCTTCGCCGCGCCTCCTCCCGCGTTCGCAACAAGCAGGGTTACATAGTAAGCTCCACTTGGTCGGAGGCGCGGCTTCGCCGCGCCTCCTCCCGCGTTCGCAATAACGCTTTATTCATTCAAATAAATTCTGGATAGCAGCTTTAATTACCCATAATGGTCCATATGGTTAGATTTGTACATTCTCGTTGTTACAAATGGATAACTTAGCACTGAGAATTAGGTGCAGAGATGCATTTGCCTCAATTCAATGTGGCTTACAATTAATTTATTGCAATGTGTACTGTTTGAGGTATGAATTCTATTATGGGCACTTTTATAGTTGTTATTATTACACATTATTACTCTGTTTTAATATCAGAGGCCTCAACAGCCTGACTGCCTTCAACAAAGGCACAACAATCTAATTGTTAGATGCAGCATCAATCTAACCCTTGACCCTAGAAGCTGAATTGCTAAACAGCTGAGAGTGTGTGCACATGTGCACGCAATTGTGAAAAATGTTTTGCCATAAAAGTTAGACAGGAGTGTATACAGGATAACTTCACTTTAAAAACCTTGTTCTCAGCAATGGATGGAATTATAGCATTATCTGATTACGTTACTTTACTGTTTACATTACTGTATCCAAAATGTATAAGACTGCAGTTAAATGACATAATCATTTCAAAGGCTATGCAAAACTGAAATAGAAAGGTGAGTGCAAATCTCTGCCTTAAGGTGTGCCCCAATAATACTTGTAATACTTACACTGACACAACTGCGTCTCCTATATTTAAGCTAGTTTTAATTATAGGAGTTCCCAATGCAGCCATGCACGCCCAAATATGGAGTGCATTGTCTAACCTCAATGTGTCGTCATGGCATCAGGCGCAAACTTATCAGTCAGCTCCATATATGGGCGAAAAAGGGGGCATATACTGATGACATCAGCGATCTCCATATATGGGCATAAAGGGAGAAGGACTGACAGATACAGAGATCCAGTAGTCCAGATCCACAGATCTGACCGCTATGCCAATGCACATGGTCATGTGCATATATGGGACCGACGACTTCAAACTCGGCGCGCACAGCGACAAGGACTCGAGGGAGTGCGATGCTAGCCATGAAGTAGTTCATCCAGTTGTCCAGAACCGCTGAGCCAACCAATATGTCCATATATGGGCATTCCAATATTTGGGCATATACTGTACTGATGACATCAGGGATCTCCATACATGGGCATATATGGCTGTTGAAAAGGAAGGAAGAAAGCACTCATGAGACGAGTTTTCGAAGTACCAATGTACAGGGTGCACGGTTCAGGCGGATAAAGTTCATAGAAAGGAATACCAGCACTCACTTAAGTCCTTTTAGGCTCTTATTTATTTAGGTCATAGCTAAATAAATAAGGAATACATATATGGCTGTGCCCTGGGTTGGCCTCCACCGTGTCAGTTTGCTTGCCACTAGTTCTGGGTGCCTGACACAGTACCCTGCCAGCCTCATCCTTCTTTCTCTGACCTTGTCTGTGACCCGTGGTCCCCGCTTCTGATGTGGTCCGCCCATGTGGTCACACCTAGCCTTAGCTCCCGGTGGCCACAAAATGCTTGCGGAACAATGATTGTTTACTAACGGGTACTCAAGGGTTGCCAAGTTGAACGGTGTGCCTCGCTGTCGGGCGTGTCCACCTTGTTGCAACGAAACGAACACTCCTTTCTCGATCGTACTGATTTCTCACTTGTACTGGAATACATACAGTACAGTATATAATCCATTCATTGCCCAAACATCTCTATTTGTGTCTGTTCACATGTTACTGTGAAGAAAAAGTAAAATTGGCAAATAAGCAGTATGCTACCTTTCAGGCAAAAGCAAATTAACAGCTTGAAGTAATTCTTGGCACAGTTTTTTTCACATAAAAATAATTTAACAAAAGCAAAAAGAAAACACTGTATGTGCATTTACAGTAGGTGTATGGTAATGGGTCAGCTGGAGGTAAGTGGAAAATGCAAGTTTTCTTTTTTGGCCACATGTAAGAACATCCCCTTCAAAGTGCTGATGCTACACCGCCTCCTATTGAATACACAGTGTTGAGGGTGCAATGCGCGGTCACACCGAATAGATTATGCAAAACCACCTAACAATTCTCATTTTCACCCCTCCAACACTCGTACCTTCATGACTCAAGGGTACAGCAGAAAGTACTTACTTAAGATCGGAACAGACTGCATGAAATCTAGGGCCCTATAAATGGAGGGGGGGCTGTAACGCTGAAGCATGCAACTCAGCCACCCGCTTCTATCGCTTTCTCTCTCGGGCTAGTTAGGCACTGCTTCATTCACTTTGCGTTAAAACACTTATGATTAGAAGGGTCTATAGATGCGTAAAGTGTGAAGCAAAAATAAAAAATGGATGGAGGGATATGGAGAGAGGCTATAAAGGTTGATTCTGGGGATTTGGTACGGAGGAGGAAAGGGGGGGTCCTGGCTATCAGTTGAAATCCTTTCCACACACACACACACACACACACACACACACACACACACACACACACACACACACACACACACACACACACACACACACACACACACACACACACACACACACACACACACACACACACATGCTAGCACACACACGTACCCACGCATGCACACACACACACACACACACACACACACACACACACAGACACACAGACTCACACACACACACACACACACACACACACACACACACACACACACACACACACACACACACACACACACACACACACACACACACACACACACACACACACACACACACACACACACACACACACACTCACTCATTCATTCATGTAAAGGCCAATTCTTGCAGTTGGCTGGAATCTAAGTGATTTCTCTCCCCTATGTGCACCTTCTGGGGCCTGTCGCATGTCATTCCTCTCTCTTCCATTTGTCTTTGGGTTTCTGGTCTGGTAGCTCAGTGATGGCGGTAGCATGGCCACTCTGGAAGTGAGCTAGCGTTTAGTCTGGAGGTCAGGGATCATATTAGTCCTCAATATGAAGGTCAGTGCCAGAAATAAGAACTGTGTGTTTCATTCAGTGTTATGTAGATACGAGCTTAAAAACTATATATACGTTATATATATATGCACACACAGACACTCTCTTTAGCTACAGCAGTTGTCAAGTTACTGCTGTGTACATACATACAGTACACACACACACACACACACACACACACACACACACACACACACACACACACACACACACACACACACACACACACACACACACACACACACACACACACACACACACACACACACACACACAGCCTGATCGCCAGAGAATTAGTATACATTGCACGGATCCAGTGCACGTCATTCCGT
>NC_137615.1:24669079-24674079 GCF_963280865.1 Gymnoscopelus braueri
TGTCTGTTCTGAACCTTTCCAAGTGTGTTTAATTGTGCACGTGTGTGTTTGGGGCTTTCTTGTTGTGCAAATGGCACTTGAGCCAGTCATGAATATGTGTGTGTTTGTGCATCATGCATGCACCCTCTCTCTGTGCACCGTGGCGTGCACTCACTTGTGCGTGCGTGTGTGCGTGCGTGCGTGCTCGCCCGCACACACACACACACACACACACACACACACACACACACACACACACACACACACACACACACACACACACACACACACACACACACACACACACACACACACACACACACACACACAGCCACAGAGATTCCCACAGCACACACACACACACACACACACACACACACACACACACACACACACACACACACACACACACACACACACACACACACACACACACACACACACACACACACACACACACACACACACACACACACACACACACATTCTGCTAGAACCAAACATGATTATGCCAGAGAGTGCCAAATCCTCTCCCACTCCTCCTTACCTTCAGAGAGTCCTCTCAAGCATTTCACAGACACGCCTGTCTGTCAAAGTTTTAACTCCTCCCACGGGATGCAGCTTACCATTTCAACAGAGAACAGTGCTGCACCACCAGAGTGAGACCAGTGCTTACTGGCTGGCTGGCTGACTGACTGACTGACTGACTGACTGACTGGCTGAATGGCTGAATGGCTGCTCGAATGGCTGACTGGATGACTGAGGGGAGATATGTTTCCATCCAGAGCCCAGTCACAGTAGCCCTCTCCTGGCTAGCCCTGGGAATGCTGTAGCCAGAAGGACCACTCCACACACCAACCCACCACTTGAGGAGTGTCACTAAAGCCTAATAGTGCACCACTGATATACGGTGGTGAACATTTATTGTGAGAGCCTGAATACTTTGTTCCTGTGTCAGGCGATGCTCTCTTAACTATGGCAAAGTAGCACATAAAATACAGGCATTTTAGTCCAAATGGCCCTCGCCACAGCCTGTCCAATCAAACATGTTTACTGCCTCATTTACTGGCTCTGATAGATTCCACCTCAGGTAAGACCAGAATGGATAGGATGCTCAAGGATGTAGACGCTACATTTCTGTGGCATGTAGGCTGTACCTAATTTACATCAAGGAGCCTATCCAACATCATACGTTTTCTGTGCAAAGCAGATGTCTCAGGAGCCATTTGTAACTTTAGTGGACTCCATGGCTACTGCAGCTGTTGCAGAATCAGAGTTAGCTTAAAGCAATTAACATTGTGGTTTATTTTTAAGGTAGACAACAGAGCGCCTTCCTTTAGCCCTTTGATTTTGACAGTACTACTGACAGAGACAAGTAAAGCAAAAATATGTCCCACACGGAAAAGGAAATGACAATTCTTTGAGCAACTTGATACGTGCCAAAAGAAAAACCCTGCTACAACTGAGAAATGTAATCTGTTCTATTTTAGATCCCTTAGTAATATCTGATATCTTGCTTGGCATAAGTTGGCTTTGATTTTTATCTTGACACTCGATTAGAAAAATGTAGGGTGGCATTTATTCCTTGGCCTAGTGGGAATGTGCATGCAAAGTTTCACAGCAATTGGACATTGCCTCATGATTTGAGGCATTTTGTTAAAAACGGGCTACTCCTGCTAACTTTTAACGCCAATCTTAGCCAAGAGATGGAATATGAAAAACTTGACAGATCCGTCTTGATCACATGACTATAGAGATAATGTATACCGATTTGCCTGTGGACAAAATCTGTAGGAGAAATATCCAAAAATGTGTTTTGCAAAAATCGGCCTCCTGGTGGCGCTATAACAGAGGTTCTGCACATTTTTTACATTTTTGAAGTGGAACGATACATCTTTGAAGTGGAACGTGGCAGTTTTTGATGTGGAACGTAGCATGTCTGAAGTACAGCGCAACATGTTTGAATTGGAACGCAACTGACATGATACTGATCATGTTACTGACATGATTCTGACCATGATTCTGATATGATTCTGACCATGATACTAACATGATTCTGACCATGATACTGATATGATTCTGACCATGATACTGATATGATTCTGACCATGATACTGATATGATTCTGACCATGATACTGACATGATTGTGACCATGATACTGACATGATACTGACCATGTTAATGACATGATACTGACACAATATTGAGAGAGAGAGAGTGTGGTTAATGAAAGCATGCATTCATGTTCCTAACTATTTATAATGTAATACTTAGCCTGATAGCATATGTAGAATGAAAAAGTTCCAAAAGCTGGATTTGAACCAACAACTTTGAGTTTATTAAGCAGTGATTCATATCCTGCACCACAGAGGTATCAAAGATATTTGTGACAATCAAATACTTGATGCTAGGATTTAGAGAACTATGAAATCACAACACATGTTGTAGGCTTGTAGATCTGCAATTTTTTTATAAATTAATTCTAATTTATTAGACAGTGCAATGACGCAATATGTGTATGTGGCATGTACCTTTCCACTGTACTGTACCAACCTGGTTCACACTAAATCAGTTCTTATGCACGCTCTTCAGTTCAGATACAAAGTTGGAAAACATTGTTGGATTTGAACCAAGAATCTTCTGTTAACAAAGCACTGACTTTTCTCCCATGCTATAGGTACATAGATGATTGTGTCAAGTTGACAACTAATTACTTGCTTTAATAGGATTTAGATGCAAAGTGAAGATGCTCCAACATGTTTAGTTCAACTTAACCAGTGATATGTATCTCCGCTTAGATTAGTGTTTTGGATGTGCTTCCACATTTTATCTATTTGGCATTGATTTTAATTTAGGATTTTATACTTCACTTTGACAGCACTTTTGTTGAGGTGCACTCTTTTTACCCTTACATAATGTAAATGTATGTTTGTTGATAGCAATATCTGCTAGTCCCATAGTGCTGGAGTCCAGCGAGTGATGATGAATGAATTGACAGGGTAACTGCTGTAGGTTTACTGAACACCATACTAGCAGTGGTGGAAAAAGTGCTAAAATGTTTTCAATACTGCAATATAGAAATACTCTGTTACAAGTACAGAATTCAAAATGTACTTGAGTAAAAGTATACAAGTATTGGCATCAAAATGTACTTAAAGTACCAAAAGTAAAAGTACTCATTATGCAAAATGTCCCATTTCAAGTTTTCAAATGTATGAAAATCTTTTGAAAATAGCAGATCTACAAGCTCACAATGCATTGTGAGCTTGTGGAATCGGCTATTTTCGAATGGCCGAAATGTACTGTATATAGGGCTGAGGTGGTTACTGTATGTTTTGTAATGATAATCAAAATCTACAAAGTAACTAGTTACTAAAGTTTTCAAATAATTGTAGTGGAGTAAAAGTACAATATTTGCCTCTGAGATGTAGTGGAGAAGAAGTGAAAAAATTGGAAAATGGAAATACTTCAAGGATACTACATGACAACATATTGTATAAGTCATGTTGGGTCTGGGTAACACCAGGGGTCCAAATTGTACGCTTACGGTCTGCAACTCTGACAGTGTATAAATGGAACCAAATGGACCCTTACCGGTACATTATGTAATATGTACACTCTCAGAGTTAAATTAACACCGAAGACATTACAGTAGTGATTGGGGTCCAGGAGATAAAAGAAAGAATTGTATCAAATGGGGGTCCATGTGGCCTAAAGCATATCAAAATGGGTCCTTGACAATTAAAGGGTTGAATACCACAGGTATAAGTAATACTGAAGGTGCACATCTGCACTACAGTCCATTGGCAGTGGCAGGTAGCTTTTCAAAGAATGCAAAAAAAAAACTAAAATGTGAAAATAAGCAAGTTACAAATGTATCATAAAGGAGCACAGGCCTAGCTGAACACAACCCTGTTAGATTGAAAATAAAATCCATCATTAATGATGATTACATTTTTTAGATTATGCTGTAGTGGCTGCAACTTTTATGCATCACCTTAATGTTGAATTGCCCCGGTTGCCTTTATTAAGGAAACCATGAAACATTTATAAAGCATTAATAACTATGCCGCTTGAATCATGGCGATCTTAATGAATTATGTCAGGCTTATCTGCTTCCTCTCTTTGTGTCCCATTTTACTTTTTTTATGCACTTTCTCCTGCGTTTGCTCTTTTCTCCCCATGCCTGTATTTCTTAAAATAAAGCATTTCCATTTTTCCTTAGCAAGTAAAGTGGAATTAGCCTAATTGTTTTAATGAAAAGACCTTAAGGCACTTTCCTCCAGTCTGCGATAGCATGATGAGTCCCACTCCACTCACCTAAAGTTCCCAAATCAGAGAGAAGAAACCCTCTGTAACAGCATAAAATATAACCAATCGTCAGAAAGAAAGAACAAACAATACCTTCAAATAATAATACTATTACTATAATGTAGATGAAAGCACAGCAGTATGGCTACACAAGTCTACTCCCCAAAGACCTGCGCGGGATTTGCTCAGTGGGGGAAAAAAAACAATTACGGTGCCGTGAAATGAATAAAAGGTATATTCAGTTATCGGAGTCCTTTGAAGATGGCTGAGGAGGAGTAAGCAAATCTAATTCAGCAGCGAGGGTTTTCCACTGCTCCAGAGCCCATGAGAAAAAGGACATGTATCTCCCAAAGTGCAGAGATTAGTAGGTAGCTCTGCCAGTTTCTGTCCCTCTGGGGAGTCACGGGTGCGGGGCAGGGGGCACAGTAATGCAGTGGTGAGAGCAGGCAGATGGAGTTGCAGACAGACGTAGGAGACATACCTCAACAGGCACACAGTCCCCAGGAGCTAATGACAAGGAGCCAGCCAGTGGAGATGATCAAACACACATAGAGAGCTACTAAAAGTAAACACATGCACACTCTGTGCCCACCTTCACTTGTCAATTATGCAGATTCAGTTAGATAGCATACAGAAAGTGTACTTTGCTTGCTTGAGAAATAATACATAATGCAGTGCACACATATATGACTGTGCACCCACTCTTGT